>NC_061119.1:127635250-127868132 GCF_002878395.1 Capsicum annuum | reverse complement strand
AATATATAAATATATATATATATATATATATATTTATATATTTATCAGTTTGAGTTTGAGTATTGGTTATGATATATATATATATATATACCAGATCGAGTCCAACTATTGGCCATGGTAATGATTATATGAATACTTGTTTGAGTTTACACATTGATTATAATATTAATGATATAAATATCAGTTTGAGTCTGGATAATGATTATGATATTGACGATACATTTATTGATTTGAGTCCAAATATTTATTATAGTATTGATTATATAATTACTGGTTTAAGTCTGGCTATTACTTGAAAACCCAATAATGGAGTATGATGTTGAGATATCAGTATTAGTTTAAATTTGGAAATGGTAAATTGACTATATTATGGCATGCCATTGATAGATTATAGTAGTATCTTGGAAAATGGAAAATGAAGATAGTTCAATTAATGATTTACTTAATTGTACCCTTCTGGCTTATGGGGGCTTGCGTTGGGTTATTTACTATTTCCACACTTATTGTCTTATGGTGGCCAATCTTGTTGTTATAATTGATTATTATTTATAATATTGTGTTGGTTTATATATATAAATTTGTACAATGATAATGGGTTTATCCTCAGGTTTTCCCTTCTCTTAACTTAGTTATCCTTATAATTTTTTAGCTACGTCATCCGATAATGCCTATTGAGTACCCATGATTTTTGAACTCATACTATACTTCTACACCATTTTGGAGCAGATATGAATATTACTTATTGTCATTGATTCAAGGATCGTGTTATGATGGATTCAAGAGACAAGGTGAGATCTTTGAGTCAAAGTTGTTCCATTTTTTTCTATCTACCTATGTCTAGTCTTTAGTTTAAAAATAAGATTGTATTGAATATTTTAGAACTTGGGTTGTATATATATTAGCTCTTGTACTGTCTCTGCTATGCTGTGGGATGATTTTTTATGTTATGGTTATCTTTTAGATTATCTCTATCTTCTTTCTTATTTTGAGTTGTATTGCCGATTTAATAATTTTCGTATGATTTACACCAAATTAGCTCATTGTGGATAGCTTTGGGATATTGTTTGGATTACCTATTTATGAGATTTATTTGGTGCTAGCATGACTCATTAATCGGGTTGTGAAAAATTGGTATCAGAGCTTAGGTTTCATCGGTATTATTAGTACAAGAGCAAGTGTCTGATAGATTCATATGGATCGTAATAATGACATCTATTTCTTATATTTGGGAAGCTATAGGAAATTTTTAGGATATTATCATCTTTTTTACTCATTTTATTCTAAGTGATTGAGTTGGTTTCGAGGGCATTTTGTTTGTTTTACTCTTTTGTAGATGGCTAGGACATGTACTACCACTATATGAGATGAGGGACCCAAGATCGAGCATAGGGAAACTACCACTATATGAGATGAGGGACCCAAGATCGAGCATAGGGAAACTATCACTGTTAGTGGATAACCTTTAGATCATGTATACCCTTTAGATTTATCCCCAATTAGGGGATAGGATACAGGACCTTTACAATACCTTTTTTTCTATGGGACCAACCCAAGCTCCACCATGGTTTTTTTCTTATTTATTGCTAAGGGATTCTTTGGCTCAAGTATTGGGGTTGGTCAGTGGTGCACCATCTGATGGTATAAAGTGTACAGATCAGAGCAGTACTTAGGTAGGGGTGTAACCTGTAGTTGCAGCTCCCAATGTATAGGAGGGTCCCAACTGTTAGTTGCTCATCAAGTGGTTACCCAGCCTGCTATGTTAGTTGAGGAGCAAAATATATTAGGAAGATTCTTCATATTGTCTCTTCCTAGGTTTTCTACTACACCAAGCAAGGATGCATATTAGTTTTTCATTGCTTTTATGGATAGGATCAATAATTTAGATATTTTTCGGACTTATGGTATGGATTACATTACCTTTCAGTTGGACTTGGTAGCTTTACATTGATAGAGAGGTCATTTTGTTTCTAGGTCAACTGGATCCTCTCTTTTCACAGGTGCTTAGTTCTTTAAGATCTTCATAGAGAAGTACATATCTTAGAGTCTTATAGATAATTTGATAGATAAATTCTCAAGGATAGAATAGGGATTTATGACTATAATTATATGAGGCTCTATTTGATGAGTTGGTTAGTCAAGCTATTTTTATTTTTCTACTGAGTATGAGAATGTTTGCTACTTTGTTTAAGGATAGAGACTTCCCCTTCGCAACTCAACTTAGAGTTTAATGGCTCTAGGTAGGTATTTTTTAAAGGTTTATGATCATACTCAGGTGATGGAAGAAATACATCATGAGGCCCAAGGGGCAATAATAAGAGACCTCAGTACAAAGAAAGTTTCAATGAGAATGATAGTCTCCCCTAGTTTAGACGCAGTGGTTATTAGGATAGCTACCATTCATATCTGTCGTATTAAAGGTAGAATCAACCTAGTAGTACCATTCAAGCAGTGCTCTAGATTATTTACGGAGGTCAGTCTTGTGTTAGTAATTGTCCTAGTTAGTGTAGTGGTCATTCTTTGAGATTTTTGTCTTATAGTTATGATAATTTTGGTGGTTATTCTAGTTCTGCTGAATCTTTTAGTTTTGGCTTAGCACTTGTAACATGCTATGGTTATAGAGGTTTTGGTCATTACTCGCTAGATTGCTCTACTCGTAAGGTGATTGTTTCTATATCTTAGAGTATTTCTCCTATTATCGCAGTTTATCTCTTATCTATAGGAGGTTTGCATAGTTGAAGGGCTGGTCCCCATGGTACCCGTGGAGGTTCTTAATTAGGTAGAAGGATATAGGTTAGGAGCCTAGTCAGGTGTCGGGCGTGGTCAATTATATGCAGTACCTACTAGACTAGAAGTTGAGTCTTTAGTTGTTCTTATCATAGGTATGACTCTAGTATGTCGAAAGTTGCCCATTGCTTTATTGATCCGTGATCCACTTACTCTTATGTGTCTGCTTATTAGGCCAAATGATTAGAGTAGTCTTAGGACTTGTTATTTGTGCCTTTACATGTATCTGCTCTCGTAGGTGATTCTTTAGTAATAGATCGGGTGCTCAGATCTTGTGTTATGACTATTTGAGATGTAGATACTCATGCTGATCTTATTATATTGGATATACTTTATTTTGATACGATTCTAGGCATGGATTGGTTATCCCACTATCATCCAGTCATGTATTTTTTTGCAAAGATCATTAACTTTGCCATGCCCGACATACCTTTAGTCATGTGGTAGGGAGCGGTTGGCTGCGAGCTGATTGGAATTATTTCATATGTTCATGCTAAGATTCTTATTTTAAGGGGTTGCACGTCTTATCTTACATGAATTAATATGTTTGTGTAGAGAGTTTTTTGCTTTACTCTATTCCTATAGTTTGTGAGTTTACAGATGTTTTCTATACCAATCTACCTTGTATACCTCCTTTCCTTGAAATTAAGTTTGTTATTGATCTTGATCCTAGCACTCGACCTATTTTTCTAGAACCTTACCCTATGGCTCCTAATGTGTGTAAGGAGATAAATTCTCAACTTTAGCATTTTTTTGGTAAGGGTTTAATTATAATGAGTATGTCTCCTTACAGAGCTTCTGTGTTGATTGTGAAACAGACGAATAATGGATCCATACAGACGTGTATTAAGTATAGGCATCCTACTAAGGTGACGGTGAAGAACCATTATCCTATGCCTCATATTGATGACTTGTGTGAAAAGCTTAGGGTGCAAATATGTTTTATAAGTTTTATTTGAGTTCCAGTAAACATAGGTTAAGGATTCGGGTTAAGGATCCGGGCTGAGGATATCCCAAATACAAACTTTAGGACCCTTTATCGTCATTATGATGTCTTGGTAAGGTTCTTTAGATTGACTAACGCCAACCACATTAATGGATTTGATGAAATGAGTATTCACACTCTATTTGGATTCTTCATGATTGTGTTCATCGATGAAATCTTTATGTATTAGAGGAACAAAGAGGAGCACGTGCAATATTTAAGGATTATGCTCCAGACTTTGAGGTATCATATCTTTATGCCATGTTCTCTAAGTATGAGTTTTGAATTAGGTCGGTGACATTCTTTTGGCATGTGGTATATAAGGATGGGATTATTGATGACCTGATAAAGATTAATGCTATTTGTGACTGGACTAGGCGTACATCTCTGACTGAGGCTTGTAGCTTTATAAGCTTGGTTAGCTATTGTAGATGATTTGTCGAGGGTATTTCTACTATTTCAACAGTAATGATGAGATATACTCAAAAAGAGGTTCCTTTTTTATGGTCCAAGAAATGAGAGTTGAGCTTTGGTATGCTCAAGAATTCCTTAATTCAACTCCTATTTTGTATCTTTCTTTTAAGGGTGAGGGATTCACCGTGTATTGTGATGCTTTTGGTGTTGATTTAGGTTGTGTCTTAAAGCAATAGTATCATATTATCTCTTATGCTTTAAGTCAACTTAAGGTGAATGAGCGCAACTACTCCACTTATGATTTGGAGTTTGCAACGGTAATTTTCACATTTAAGATTTGGAGGCAATATCTTTATGGTGTGCATTATAAGATTTTCATTTATCATCGTAATCTTTAATATCTTATGACAAGAAAAGAGCTTAATGCTAGGCACTGTAGATGAATGAAGTTTCTTAAAGATAATGATATCTCTATCTTAACTTATTTAGGCAAGGTGAATATGTTATCTGATGTATTGAGATAGAAGGCAGTTAATATGGGTAGCTTGGTTTGTATATTAGTTTCTCAGAAGTTGTTGTCATAGGGCTTTAAGTTCTTTCCAACTTGATAGTTATACCTAATATTTATGACCTTAGGAGGATTGTTGCTATTGTTGAGGCTAGGTCCTTACTATATGAGTAGATTCAAGATCGTCAGTTTGAGGATAATAAACTTTGCATCCTCAGTGAAAGGTCCTCACTATATGAGTAGATTTGAGATTGTTAGTCTTAGGGTAATAAACTTTTTATCCTTTGTGATTAGGTGTTGAGTGGTAAGTTCAAGAGGGCTCGCATAGATTCTGAGGGTGTCTTGAGATTTGATTGTGCCATTTGTGATTTGATGATTGATGACTTAAATCACTTGTTTTTCACTTGGCTAAAAGCTCTACGTATTTAATTTTTCTAGGTATAACTAAGATATAGAAAGATTTGAGACAACATTATTGGTGGAGTGACATGAAGAGATGTAGTTGACTTTGTAGCTCATTGCTTATGTTATCTGCAGGTGAAGGCTGAGAATCTGTGACCCGGTGGTTTGATTCTGAGATTCTCTATTCCTGATTGGAAATGGGAGCTGATAACCATGGACTTTGTTAGTGGTTTGGCTTGCACTTCCGGTGGATCCGATGGTATTTGGATCATTGTGTATCAGTTGACCAAGTTAACACATTTTATTCCTATTCAAGTGTCCTTCGGCGTGGAGAGGTCATCCCATATTTATGTGCATAATCTAGTCCGTATGCACAATGTGCCTATATCTATCATTTTTTATTGGGGTTCCAAGTTCACTTCTATCTTTTGGAGAGCTTTTCAGGAGGAGTATGTGATGCCCTGAAAAAAAAATTCGTTAAGATCTCGGATGAAAATGTGTTGAATTCTATTCTTTATCATGATTAATAATTTTTTGTGTGGAATTTATGGATATGCGACCCTTCATAACGTAGAACATCGAATAAAATTTCCAACGATATGTGGATCATCCAAAACGGACACTCAAGCGATGAGTTATGATCATTCCGATCTAACCGTGACTAGTGGTGAACAGTAAATGTGCAGGAAAAAAATAATGAGGCCAGGCGAATTTTAGGGTCAACTTCAAACGATCATAACTCCTTGTATATAATAATGTGGGTGAGCTACTATATATCAATAGAAAGCTCTGAAAGTCTTCTTTCCAATGAAATTTGTTTCATCCAATTTGGCCATCGATGAAAAAATTTATGGTCGATCTACTTCAGCCTATCAAAAAAGTCCACCAAAGGACAAATTTGACATTATTTGATTTTTAAGAGTATTTTGGTCATTTCCACTCTAATCCATCCGTGTAAACCATGGATTTAAGTCCATTAAGAGCATTCAATAGCTTATTTTTTTCCAAAACTTCCTAAGACTCAAACACCAATCCTACTACTCTAAATTTCATCCTTCTATGTCTCTTGATTGAACCGTAGAAATTTCAAATTGATTTGGGATTCGAGTTAATCATGTTAAGGGCTTCGAGAAGCACCATTTAGTTTCGTGAATAAAGTTTCGAAGTCGGAAGTTCATATTCATCCTCCATTTTTAGGTATGTGAGGCTTTGAACAAGATTATCCTTTCGATCTTGTGCCCGGTATTTTTGTTGAATTACATTGACATGAGATTTTACATGTTTTACAATGAATTGAAAATATGATTTTATATCTTATATTATTGTCCATGAGCTATGGGATTATGTCATCCGATATGTGTACGATGTTGAAATGGAATTATGTCCAAAAAGTATTTGATTATGAGAGTATGATGATTTAATTTGTTAAGCCTTGATTTTGAGAGTATGATCATTTAATTTGTGAAGCCTTGATTTATACTATCATTCCACTATTTCTTTATTATGAAATTATAATTGATATTGGAAATTCTATATCCCTACTATGGGTTGATGTCTCAAGTACCTTTAAATGAAAGTTGGATGGCAAATTGAGAAATGTTGATATTGAAGTTGCAATGAGTCTTGGTATTTTTCGGATGGTTTTGATGAGTTAAATTATTGAAAATATTATGTATTGAGTCTACATATCCTTGTCCAAATGTCGAGTCGGTTATAGTTCAGCGCATTGACACCTTGTAGATGTTGAGGAAGATTAAAATGTTTTAAGCTAAAATGTGTTGAGTTAGGAATCCACCAATTGATATGATTTGATAAATGAGAAAGAGATTTGATTTGGTCTTTATGATAGACCCTTGTGATGTCGTGGTGGATTTCCTAACGTGTTCTGAGCTTGTTGGGGAGTAGTACTTAGCACCGAGAGGGAAATTTGGTATTTCCCCAAACCTATGTGCCACCGTAGGGTTGTTTGATAATGATATTATTGGCCAGAGAGCCCGATTGTGATTATTGTAGTTTTAAGGTCATACTCTTTGGCAAAGATTATGAAGCTCCCGCCAATGGGGGTGTGAAATATTGGTATTCCACGTAGCTTACGTGGGATTGTCGGTTATAGGAAACTCCCCTATCCATAAGAGTCCTATTTATTGAAATACCGAGTCACTCCGAGTTTTGATGTGGTAAGTCAAGTTGCCTAAGATGATCTATAATGATTTATGAGGTTTTTCTCCTACATTTCCTATCTAAGATGTTATAAGTTGCATGATTCAGTGTCAATCAAGCCAGGTGTGTCATTATGGTCCGTATATATGTTTTTACTAAATTTATGATATTATTTATATTTTTCATGTGCCCCACTTACTCAGTATATATCTTGTGCTGACCTATATATTTCTCTATGGGATACATTTTTACCATGATGTAGGTTCAGGTACTCAGCCGCAGCCATGACAGTGATATCCAAGTGCTGCATCTACGTTCCTTCTATTGTGAGTCATCATGGTTCAAGGACCAAGTTGCTAGTTTTAGTGCTGTTGTACTGTGATCCCTTTAGTCTGTTGAGTCAATTGGGGGTTTGTCCCAATGGCTAGTTGATTTTGTTGTATAGAGGCTATGTCAGACTAATGTATTTTTTGGTTGGTTTGTGGATAACATTCCATATATGTACAGTCTAACGATATTCCATGCTATGTGCGATGTGATATGATATGTACTTATATATATATATCCTTAGCATAGCATGTATGTTGTTGTGCTGGAGCTCAAAGGTAGTGTTTTGGCTTAAAGGGTTTGCTTGAGGCTACGGGTATCCTTGGGCACCGTGTGGCATCTCAGGATGATATTTCAGGGCAATACAAACTTGGTATCAAATCCTAAGGTTGTGAAGAGTCCTAGGAAGTCTGACAAGCCGCGTTACGTAGAGTCTTGAGCATCTGTGTGTAGTGCGCCACACCTATGATCAAGAGGCTGCGGGGTGTTCTAGGAAAATTTCTTTCTTTCTTTCTACAAGAGTCAATCATGCTTAAAACTGTTTCCTTCTACTTTTAATTCATTCGTTCTTATGACAGAAAATGCCTCCACGTCTAGCTCACGGAAAAAACAGCCAACCTCAACCCGTTGATCCGTTACATATGACGGTATCCCATGTCAAATTTCGGGCAGCTTTTCAGATGCTAGCCCAGGCAGTTACCGCTAATACTCAGGCCAATGCTCCACCTCCGAAGTAAAATAATTCAGCAACAGCATGAATTCATGACTTTATGCGGATGAATCCGCCAGAGTTTCATGGGTCGAGAGCAGGTGAGGACCCACAGATGTATGTTTATAAAATGAAGAAAGTTACACAGATTATCCACGTGATCGAGGAAAAAAGTGTGGAGCTGGCTTTTTATCAGTTGAAGGATATTGCCTATGACTGGGTGCAGATGTGGAATAAAGGTATAGAGAAAGATACCACTCCGGCGACTTGATAATTGTTCCAAGATGCTTACTTGGATAAATTCTTTCCTTTTGAGTTACGGGAAGCTAAGATAGAGGATTTTATGAATTTGAGACAAAGCCCTATGTCAGTTAAGGAGTATTGCCTTAAGTTTAATCAGCTATCGAAGTATGCTCCCAACATGATGGCTGACTCGAGGACTAGTACGAGCAAGTTTCTAACTGAGGTGTCTAGTTATGTGGTGAAAGAATATAGATTTGCTATGATTAATAGGAAGATTGATCTTCCTAGGTTAATGATTCATGCCCAACAGATTGAGTCAGACAAGATAAAGGAAAGAGAAAGAGTAAGAGAGATTAAGAGAGTCAGATCAGAGCAACAGGGGTCTAGTCAGATTAGATTCTCCGGAGGGAGTCGTACTCAATTTCAGAGACTTCCATTTATACCTGTGCCTTCCCCAGCTAGTGCTCCCGTATATCGGGGTAGGCAGGAGCTCGATAATAGGTCGGTACCTTCCAGGTCTCAGGATAGTGTAAGAAACCGACCTCATCCTCCTTCATATGCTAGTATGGTAAAGACCATTTTGGGGAGTGTTATATGGGGAAGCGGGGATATTTTTGTTGTGTCAAGTTGGGCCACATACTTAGAGACTGCCCATATGCCAGATAGTGGAGTCGTGATGCCCATCCCCAGAGTTAAGCTACCAGTGCCCTGCTTTCTACAGCCCATCCAATTCCTCCTCAGTGCTTCATGTAGTACAGCTGGCGGTCAATGCTAAAATCGTTTCTATGCTATACCACCTCATCAGGAGCAGGAGGACTCTCCTGATGTTGTCATTGGTATGCTGCATGTTTTTTATTTTGATGTCTATGTGTTGATGGACCCCGATTTGAGTTTTTCTTATGTGACACCTCTAGTTGCTGCAAATTTTGAAACGGATCCTGAAGTAATTTTTGAGCCTATTTTGGTTTCTACTCTGGTAGGAGAGTCTGTCATTGCTAAGCGGGTGTATAAGAAATATCCCATTATAGTCTTTCGTCGGGTTATGTGTGTTGATTTGATTGAGCTAGATATGGTTGACTTTGATATCATTTTGGGTATAGATTGGCTTCACTCATGCTATGTGTCTATTGATTGTCCTGCCCGTGTGGTCAAGTTTCAGTTTCTTGATGAACCTATCCTCGAATGGTCTGGGATTTCTGTGATTCCTAAGGGTCGTTTCATATCCTATCTCAAAGCTAGGAAGTTGATTTCCAATGGTTACATCCACCATTTGGTTTGAGTTAAAGACACTAGGTCTGAAACCCCGACCATTCAGTCAATTAATATTGTTAAATGAGTTTCTTGATATCTTTTTGGAAGATCTCCCTAAAGTACCTCTTGATAGAGAGATAGAGTTTGGGATTGACCTTCTTCCCGATACTCAGCCTATTTCTATTCCTCCGTATCGCATGGCTCCCGTGGAACTTAAAGAGTTGAAGGAGCAATTGAAAGACCTTTTAGACAAAAGATTTATCAGACCTAGTGTGTCCCCGTGGGGTGCACCTGTCCTGTTTGTTCATAAGAAAGATGGTTCTTTGAGGATGTGTATTGATTAACGACAGCTTAATAGGGTTACTATCAAGAATAAATATCTGCTTCCTCGAATTGATGATTTATTTGATCAATTGCAAGGTGTGAGCTACTTTTTGAAGATAGACTTCAGATCTGGTTCTCACCAACTTAAGGTTAGGGAATGTGATATCCCCAAGACAGCTTTCCGAACCTGTTAAGGTAATTTTAAATTTGTAGTGATGTCTTTCGGGTTAACTAATGCTCCAGCGGCTTTCATGGATCTTATGAACCGTGTATTCTGGCCATATCTAGATTTATTTATAATAGTGTTCCTCGATGATATTCTTATTTACTCCAGAAGTGAGGGTGATCATGCGGATCAGCTCCGAATCGTGTTGGAAACTATTTAAACTCATCAGTTGTATGCTAAGTTCAGTAAGTGTGAGTTCTGGCTGAACTCTGTAGCCTTCTTGGGTCAGGTTGTTTATTTCGAAGGTATTAAAGTTGATCCTCAAAAGATAGAGGCTATAAAGAGTTAGCCTAAACCTATTTCTCTTTCTGATATTCAAAGTTTCTTGGGTCTAGCTGGTTATTATCATTGTTTTGTTGAAGGGTTTTCATCTATTACGTCTCCTATAACCCATTTGACCCAAAATAAAATGAAGGTCCTGTGGTTCGAATCTTGCAAGAAGAGTTTTCAGGAGTTGCAGACTCGACTCACTTTAGCCCCTGTGTTGACTTTTCCTGATGGTTTTGTGGTGTATTGTGATGCTTCCAGAGTCGGTTTTGGTTGTGTATTGATGCAAAAGGGCAAGGTTATAGCTTATGCTTCTAGGTAGCTAAAGCCTCATGAGAATAATTATCCTACCTATGACATTGAATTAGCTGCCAGGGTTTTTTCTTTGAAAATCTAGAGACATTATTTGTATGGTGTCTATGTCGACATCTTCTCGGACCATAAGATCTTGCAGTATGTATTCACCCAAAAGGGGTTGAATCTTAGGCAAAGATGATGGTTGGAACTTTTGAAAGATTATGACATGAGCGTGCTATATTATCTGGGCAAGGCCAATGTAGTAGCAGATGCCCTTAGTCGGAAGTCCATGGATAGCATAGCACATGTAGAGATTAGTAAGAAGGAGTTGGCCCGTAAGGTACATCGTTTAGCTAGATTGGGGGTTAGGTTGTTTGGTGATGCTGAGGGTAGTATAGGAGTGCAAAGCGGTTCTGAATCCTCTTTAGTTTCATAAGTGAAGGAGAAGCAAGACAGGGATCCTACCTTGGTTAGGTTAAAAGAGTCAGTTAAAGACCAAAAGGTGGAGGTTTTCTCCCAAGGGGAAGATGGCGTTTTGAGACTCAGAGAAAGATTATGTGTTCCTGATATTGATAACTTAAAGAAGAGGATTATGGTGGAAGCGCATGGTACGCGATACTCCATCTACCCTGGTGCTACCAAGATGTACCATGAGTTCCGGGAAATCTATTGGTGGAACGGTATGAAGAGGAACATAGCAGAATTTGTGGCGAAGTGTTCCATATGTCAACAGGTTAAAATAGAGCATCAAAGGCCCAGTGGCGTGATGCAAGAGTTTAGCAGTCCTACTTGGAAGTGGGAAGAAGTGAATATGGACTTCACAGTTGGTTTGCCTCCTTCTGGTCGCCATCATGATTCGATTTGGGTTGTCATAGATCGGCTAACGAAATCAGCTCATTTCTTACCTGTGCATTCATCGTATATAGCTGAATATAATGCTAGAATATATATTCGGGAACTAGTCAGACTTCATGGAATCCCTTTGGCTATTATTTCTAACAGAGGTACTCAGTTTTGGAAATCTTTCCACAAGGGTCTCGGTACCCAAATTCGTTTAAGTTCTGCTGTCCATCCATAAACTGATGGTTAAGCTGAGCGGACCATTCAAACTTTAGAAGATATGTTGAGGGCTTGTGTGCTTGATTTTAAAGGTAGTTGGGATGAGCACTTAGCATTAACTGAGTTTTCTTACAATAACAGTTTTGATGCTACTATTGGAATGACCCCGTTTGAAGCTTTGTATGGTAGAAGGTGTAGATCACCCATTGGTTGGTTAGAATTTGGTGAGGCTACTGCAACTGGACCAGATGCTGTGTTTGAGGCCATGGAGAGGGTTAAGTCAATTCAGGAAAGGTTGAAAACCACCCTAAATCGTCAAAAATCATACGCAGATGTAAGGAGGAAAGACCTTGAATTTGATGTTGGTGATTTAGTATACTTGAAAGTTTCACCCATGAAAGGGGTGAAGAGATTTAGGAAGAAAGGAAAACTAAGTCCCCGTTACATTGGTCCTTTTATGATTATGGATCACATTGGGGAGGTAGCGTATAAGGTTGAATTGCCCTCGGAGTTATCTAACGTCTATTTGGTTTTCCATGTTTCTATGCTTAAGAAGTCTATTGGTGATTCTGCAGTGATTGATCCTTTCGAAAGCTTGGGTCTTCAAGATAGTCTTTGATATGAAGAGATTCTACTTAAGGTTTTTGACTTTCAAGTTCGTAGGCTAAGAAACAAGGAAGTTCCTTTAGTTGAAGTGCTTTGGCAAAATCAATCCGTGGAGAGTGCTACTTGGGAAGACGAAGTGGATATACGCGCCAAATATCCCCATCTCTTTCCGACGAATCCTGAGCATGTCAAAGGTATCTTTCTTTTTTGATTTAATCCTTATTGCAATGTTTAACTTGTCTTGTATGTTTTCTACGATATCAAAAAAAATCTAGAATGGAGTATATGCTTGGGAAAGATAATGTTTCATTATATACTCATTTTCATAGTATTCTTGACCTACCTATAAATATTCGAGGACGAATGTTTCCAAGGGGGAGATGATGTGATGCCCCAAAAAAATTTCCTAGGCCTCAAACCCCAACCCTACTACTCCAAATTTCATCCTTCTATGTCTCTTGATTGAACCATAGAAATTTTAAATTGATTTGGGATTCGAGTTGATCATGTTAAGGGTTTCAAGAAGCACCTTTTATTTTCGTGAATAAAGTTCCGGAGTCAGAAGTTCATATTCATCTTCCATTTTTAGGTATGTGGGGCTTTGAACAAGATTATCATTTCGATCTTATGCCAAGTATTTTTGTTGAATTACCTTGACATGAGATTTTACATGATTTACCACGAATTGAAACTATGGTTTTATATCTTATATTATTGTCCATGAGCTATGAGATTATGTTATCCGATAGGTGTATGATGTTGAGATGGAATTATGGCCAAAAATTATTTGATTATGAGAGTATGATGATTTAATTTGTTAAGCCTTAATTTATACTATCATTCCACTATTTCCTTATTATGAATTTATAATTGATATTGGAAATTCTATATCCTTACTATGGGTTCATGTCTCAAGTACCTTTAAATTAGAGTTGGATGACAAATTGAGAAATGTTGATATTGAAGTTGCAATGAGTCTTGGTATTTTCTGGATGGTTTTGATGAGTTAAATTGTTGAAAATATTATGTATTGAGTCTACATATCCTTGTCCAAATATCAAGTCGGTTATGGTTAAACGCATTGATACGTTGTTGATGTTGAGGAAGATTAAAATATTTTGAGCTAAAATGTGTTGAGTTAGGAATCCACAAATTGATATGATTTGATAAATGAGAAAGAGATTTGATTTGGTCTTTAAGATAGACCCTTGTGATGTTGTGGTGGATTTCCTAACGCGTTCTGAGCTTTTCAGGGAGTAGTACTTAGCACTGAGAAGGAAATTTGGTATTTCTCCAAACCTATGTGCCATCGTAGGGTTGTTTGATGATGATATTATTGGTGAGAGAGCCCGATTGTGATTAGTACAGTTTTAAGGTCGTACTTCCTGGCAAAGAGTATGACACTCCCACCAATGGGGGTGTCAAATGTTGGTATTCCACGTAGCTCACGTGGGGTTGTCGGTTATAGGAAACTCCCCTGTCCATAAGACTAATGTTTATTGAAATACCGAGTCACTCCGAGTTTTGATGTGGTAAGTCAAGTTGCCTATGATGATCAATAATGAGTTATGAGGTTTTTCTCCAATATTTCCTATCTAAGATTTCATGAGTTGCATGATTCAATGTCACTAAAGCTAGGTGTGTCATTATGGTCCGTATGTACGTTTTTACCAAATTTATGATATTATTTATATTTTTCATGTGCCCCCACACACTCAGTACGTATCTTGTGCTGACCCACATATTTCTCTATGGGCTATATTCTTACCATGATGTAGGTTCAGGTACCCAGCCGCAGCCGCGACAGTGATATCCGAGTGCCGCATCTACGTTCCTTCAGTGGTGAGTCCTCTTAGTTTGATGACCAAGTTTCTAGTTTTGGTGTTGTTGTTTTGTGATCCTTTTAGTCTGTTGAGTCAGTTGGGGGTTCGTCCTAATGGCTTATTGATTTAGCTGTATAGAGGCTATGTCAGACTAGTGTATTGTTGTGTTGGTTTGTGTATAGACATTCCATATATGTACAGTCTAACGATATTCTGTGCCATATGCGATGTGATTTGATATGTACTTATATATATATCCTTAGCGTAGCATGTATGTTGTTGTGTTGAAACCTAAGGGTAGTGTTTTGGCTTAAAGGGTTAGCTTGAGGCTACGTGTTGCCTTGGGCACCGTGTGGCATCTCGGGATGATATTTTGGGGCGTTACAGAGTAGGGTACTCAGGTGGACCTTAATACAACCTTCCATCCTATGACCATTAGCCAGTCAAAGCAAACTATTCAGGTTTTTAAGGATATGCTATGAGCTTATATTATGAATTTTGAAGGATAGTGAGAGAAGTACTTAACCTTGGCAGAGTTCAAATATAATAATAGTATTTTTTTAGTATTAGGATGGCTTTTTTTGAGGCTTTATATGATAGTTGATTCTTCTCCCTGATTGGATAGTTTGAGACTTCTGAGATTATTCATGTTGTACTGATTTGCTTTAGGAGTCATTGGATAGAGTCAGGGTGATTCAAGAAAGCTTAAGAGCGGCTAAGAGTAGGTAGAAGGATTATACAGACCATAGACTTTGGGCCTTGATTTTTAGAGTTGGTGATCAGGCATTCCTCTGTATATGGTCTATGAATTGTGTTAGGAGGTTCAAGAGAAAAGACAAGCTCAGCCCCAGATATATTGGACATTTTGATATTCCTCGTACAACTATAAGGTGGTTTATGATTTAGCCTTACCTGCAGATTTTGTTGGTGTCCAATCAATTTTCAATGTTCTCATGTTGCGATGATACATTCTTGACCCATATCATGTTCTTAGATAAGAGTCAGTAAAGTTAGATGAGCAGTTGAATTTCATGGAGGAGCCTGTGCTTAATTAGGATAGTAATGTTAGGCGGTCTTGCACTAGGGAGATTCTTGAAGTTAAAGTTTACTGGAGGCATTTCCTAGTAGAAGAGGCCCTATAGTGTATTGATAGTGAGACGTGGGCCCGATATTCTCACATGTTTGAGCCTTCTAGTATATTCTAATCCTTGACTTTTGCCGATGAAAGTCCTTTTAATAGTAGATATTGTAATGACCTTTTAGGTTATTTTATGCATTTCTACTTATTTTCACTGTTAGAGGTTTCCTATAGTTTTCCCAGGCATTTATGATTTGTTGGGACTTGCACTTTGGTTAGCAGGCAATTCATTTAGTTATTAGAGCCAATTCCCTATTTTGAAGCTTTGCTGGTTCAAATTGCTACAAGGAAAAAAGTTTAACCAACGGCTTGTATACAATTTCTGACTATTCTAGCAAATCCAAAACGTCGATTTTAGTCTAGGTGGACTCTTGGTTTGGGTCCCAAGGCACATAGACTTATTTTGACCTATTGGTCAAAAAGTTAGGAAAATTAAATATTATTGTGGGACCCAATTTTTATCAAAACATTCTCGAATGGAAATTTAAACTGCGCCATTGAGTTTGAAACATCTAATTTGGTAGGGAAGCATAGTACATTTGCATATATGGGACTTTGCTTGAATCCCAAGGGGTTGGCAGAGACTTGGAAATCTTCACATCTCAATTGGTGCTGATATACCTATAATCGCCAGACATGGACTGTAATTGTGATATGTCATCCATCCTATCAGTACGTTGATCGCAATAACTATGTCACATGCGCAACAACCTTTGTAAGAAGCAAATGCTATAATTGCGAAGGGAAAATCGTGATAGTGACTGTAATACCACGGGAAATTTTTCATTGAAATTTTGTACATAAACATATTGGGTTCTATCTTCTAGAAAGAATTATAAATTTTTTTGATCCGAATGTCTTATATTATAACCCACCATTGCGTAAACTATTGAATACTCTTTCCAACGATATGTGGATTATCGAAAACGGACACCCGAGCAACGAGTTATGAACATTTCGATCGAACCGTGATTAGTAATGAACAATAAAACGTGCAGGAAAAAGTACTGAGGCCTGACGTATTTTTTCTCCAACTTTAAATGACCATAACTCCTTCTAAATAATGATCTGGGTGATCTACAATATATCAACGGAAAGCTCGGCGATTCCTCTTTCTAATGAAATTGGTTTCATCCAATTTGGATATCGAAGTAAAACATTATGTTTTGTCTAATTCAGACTATCAAAACAATCCACCAAAGGACAGATTCGAGAACTATTTGATTTTTAGGGGCATTTTGGTCATTCCTCCTCACCCAAAATCCATCCAAACCCTATATTAAAGCCTATTGGAAGCATTATATTTTATATTTAATCAAATTCCCTCAAAAAGAAAACCCTAAGCTTCTACAACCAACTTTAAGAACCTCCAAAGTTCACCATTAATTCTGCAAATTTATTCAAGATTCCTAGTTCCTAGTTCAAGAACTTCAAGAACCTCCAAAGTTCACCATTAATTCTGTAAATTTATTCAAGATTCCAAGTTCCTAGTTCAAGAACTCCTAGAACCATCATTCAAAGGCACAAATAACATCTCAAAAATGAGTATAGATCTAAAGTTCGTCATTCAAGCTATATGGGGTATTTCACTAAGAACTCTCTTTCGTTCTTGTGCCCAAAAATAATTTTTTTACAAAGGCATGATTTTATTTAATTTTTTACGAATTTGAAGCATGAACCCATATCTTTTGATGATTATTATTAAATATTGATGTTTATGATTTTGAAAGATGAATTTACATGTGTGAAGATATAAAGCATGAATCTTGAATGATATTTACCATGATTTTGATATTTGGGTCGTGAATCCCCATTGGAAATTGTGTTTTTTTATAGAAAGTGTGTGCTATAATCACGTTGATGTTGAATATTTAAGATATTTTAAATGATTTGACCCTTTGCTCTTAATGGAGTTGTTTTGAACTCGAGTGTGAAAGAAATCCACAACGTGGTTGATTTTCATAGATGGGAAGCATGATGGCTCCTGAAGTATATTTATATATTACTGAAATTTTTTTACTGTGGATTGTCTTTGAAATAATCTGAGCTAAGTCCGGGAGAAATATTTAGCACCGAGTAGGAGGTGTAAAGCAACCTTACTTCCCTAGAACTACGTGCCCCTACAGGAGTGAGCCAGAGGATGATTTATATAGTGATCACTAGTTTGTGTGGATTTAATATCAATAGTCCTACTCCGATGACAAGGATAGGACGGCTCTCCCCAACGTGGGCTGGACGTTGGACTCCATGTGGCTCACATGGTTTATGTCGGTTTAGGATCTTCCAGTGTGTGTGTGTTTCCTTGTGTCTATGGTGAACGGTGAAGTGATTTGTAAGTGGAATTGTGAAAGTTATTCTTTGAAAAGATTTAAATGATATTTACATTATGAGAATTGATATTCTTGATGAACTAAAAGTGATTGACAAATTATATGATGACTCACATGTGTTATTATACTTATTTCATCCTCTCATGATTATGATGATTTTCTTCGGGCTATGTGAGTCTTTCATAATTCCTGCATATTTCTTATAAATATTTATGATAATTATGTTTATAAACTGCATACACCCAGTATACTCGATTCCTTTCCATGGTACTAACCTACATCTTTGGATGTGGGCTGCATTTTCTTAGAATGTAGGTTCAGGTGCTCAGTTCTAGGTTTGACAGTGATTCGTCGAGCACGTTGTTCTACATCCACTGTCATGGTGAGTCCTCATATTCTGAGGACGTGATGTCTGATGTTGGTTTCAAGGAATTGTTTACATTTTATAACTGTGTATGAGTTAGTTGGGGCATGTCTCAATGGCTCGCTAGTTTTATTGATTTTCTTAGAGTCTTGGCAGACTAGGATAGATGTTGGGAGTTGACAAATATGTCGTATTTTGTTATCTTTCTAAAATTCTTTTATTCTTGGATGATGATTACTCTATTGATGTTTGAGGGTTATTTAAGAAAACCCCATTGATTTGTGTTGAAGTGAATGAAAATGGCTCAAAGGGTTAGCTTGGGGCTACTCGTAACCTCAAGCACCGTGTGACCTCCAGAACTTGTTTTTCGGGGCGTTACAAACTTGATATCAATGCCTAAGGTTTTAAGGTGTCCTAGGGAGTTTGACAATCCGCGTTAAGTAGAGTCTTGATCATCGGTGTGTAGTGTACAACATCTATGAGCAAGAGGCTATAAGACATTTTATGAAAAAGTGTAATTCTTTCTTTCATAAGTCTATCATGCTTAAAGTGTCTCTCTCCGCTATTGATTCGTGCTTTCCTCTTTCAGAAATATACCTCCACGTCGAGCGAGATGAAATCGTGATGGTTAGCAACCTCAACCCACTGGCCCATTGAATGAAAACATATCTTATGCTGAATTTCGGGCAGCTTTTTAGGTGTTGGGCCAAGCTGTTACTGGAAATGTTCAGGCCAACCCATCCCCGGCTCCACAGCAGCAAGAAGGTGATTCAGTTGCTGCCAAGATCCGTGACTTTACGCGGATGAATCCACCAGAATTCTATGGGTCCAAGTCTGATGAGGATCCACGGTTGTTTTTAAAAGAGGCACGGAAGATTACTCAGGTGATGCATGTATTTGAGGAACATAGTGCGGAGTTGGCTGCGTATAGGTTGAAAGAACTTGCTTATGAATGGGTTGTTGCTTTGAGGAAAGGTAGAGGTGAGGGAGTTGTCCCTACAACTTTGCAAGATTTGCAGGATGCATTCCTAGATAAGTTTTTCCCTTTGGAGATAAGGTAGGCAAAGGTGCAAGAGTTTATAAACCTGCGACAGGGATCTATGACTACTATGGACTACTGTCTAAAGTTCAATCAGTTGGCCAAGTATGCTCCTAACTTAATGGCTGATAATCGGGCTAGTATGAGTAAGTTTTTGACTGGAGTGTCTAGTTTAGTGGTTAAGGCGTGTAGGTCTGCTATACTGAATAGTGAGATGAATCTTTCTAGGATGATGACTCATACCCAATAAATTGAGGCAAACAAGATGAAGGAGAGAGATAGAATGAGAGGGAATAAGAGAGCTAGGTCTGAGCAGCACAGACAGGGACAAATTAGATCGCAGGGAGGGAGTTGCCCTCAGTATCAGGATCATTCATCTATGCCAGCACTGTCATCTGCTAGTGCTCCCATGTCTAGAGATAGGCAAGAGCAAGGTAGAAGGTCATATGCATCCAGGTCCTAGTACAGTGCTGGCAGTAAGCCAAATCGTCCCTTGTGTCCTAAGTGTGGTAGGGCTCATTCGGGTGAGTGTTGGGGTAAGAAGAGGGCTTTTTTTCGATGTGGTGACATGGGTTACAGAGTTAGAGACTATCACAGGATGGACAAGGGCGTCGTGACTATCGCCCTCAGACCCAGACTCGGACTGTTAGTGCTCCAGTTCTAGCAACTCGCCCAGCCCCAGCTCAGGGCGCCTCTTCTAGCAATGCTGGCAGGCAGTGCCCAAATAGATTGTATGCTTTACCATCCCACAAGGAACAAGAGGACTCTTCCGATGTTGTTACTTGTATGCTTTGTATATTTCAGTTTGATGTCTATGCTCTGTTGGATCCTAGATCTAGTTTCTCATATGTTACACCTTTGATTGCTGTGAATTTTGAATTGAGTCCTGAGATTATTCCTGAGCCTATCCTAGTTTCTACCCTAGTGGGTGATTCGATTATTGCCCAGAAAGTGTATAAAAAGTGTCGTATTATCGTTCTTCATAGAGTCTTGTTGGCTGATCTGATTGAGTTAGACATGGTAGATTTTGATGCGATTCTGGGTATGGACTAGTTGTATTCTTCTTATGCCTCTATTGATTGTCAGACCCGAGTGGTCAAGTTTCAGTTTTCGGGTGCATCCCTGTTTGAGTTTTCTGGGAATTCTATGTCACCCAAGAGTCATTTTATCTCTTACCTCAAAGCTAGAAAGCTTATTTCTAAGGGGTGTATTTACCATTTGGTTAGAGTCAAAGACATTAAGTCTAAGACTCCAACTCTCCAGTCTATTAACGTCGTCAATGAGTTTTCTGATGTCTTTCCGGATGATCTCCTAGGGATACCTCCTGATAGAGAGATAGAGTTTGAGATTGATCTTCTTCTCGATACTCAGCCCATTTTTATTCCTCCTTACCATATGGCCCCTGCAGAACTTAAGGAGTTGAAAGAGAAACTCAAAGATCTACTAGATAAGGGTTTCATAAGGCCCAGCGTTTCTCCTTAGGGTGCTCCTGTGTTGTTTGTAAGAAAGACATATGGCTCTTTGCATATGTGCATTGATTACCGCCAACTGAATAAAGTCACGTAAAAAATAAGTACCCCCTTTCAAGAATAGATGATTTGTTTGACCAATTGCAAGGTGCAAGTTATTTCTCAAAGATAGACCTTTGTTTCGGCTATCATCAACTCAAAGTTAGGGAGTGTGACATCCTAAAAACCGCTTTCCAAACTCGTTATGGCCATTTTGAGTTTCTTGTTATGTCTTTTGGGTTAACTTATGCCCCAGCAGCTTTCATGGGCCTTATAAATAGAGTTTTCAGACCATATCTGGATATGTTTTGTCATAGTGTTCATCGATGATATACTGGTGTACTCCCGTAGTGAGGATGAACATTCTGATCATCTCTGAACTATCTTACAAACCCTTAGAGATCACAAGTTGTTTGACAAGTTCAGTAAGTGCGAGTTTTGGATAAGGTCAGTTGCTTTTTTGGATCATATCATTTCTTCTGAGGGTATTAAAGTTGATCCCCAAAAGACCGAAGCTATTAGAAATTGGCCTAGACCTATTTTTCCGATTGATATCTGAAGTTTCTTGGGTTTAGCTGGCTATTACCACCATTTTGTTGAGGGTTTCTCCTCTATAGCGTCTCCTATGATTCGGTTGACCCAAAAGAAAGTGAAGTTCTTATGGTCTGAATCTTGTGAGAAGAGTTTTCAGGAGTTGAAGACTCGACTCACTTGAGCCCTTATTTTGACTATTCCTGATGGTGTTGATGGTTTTGTGGTGTACTGTGATGCTTCGAGCATTGGGTTGGGTTGCGTATTAATGCAGAATGATAAGGTGATAGCTTATGCTTCTAGACAGTTAAAACCCCATGAGAAAAATTACCCCACCCATGACCTTGAGTTGGCTGTTGTTGTGTTTCCTTTGAAAATCCAGAGAAACTATTTGTATGGTGTCCATGTTGATGTTTTCACTGATCATAAGAGTCTGCACTATGTGTTTACCCAGAGAGAATTGAATCTTAGGCAGAGATGATGGTTAGAATTGTTAAAGGACTATAATATGAGTGTGTTGTACCATCCGAGCAAGGCCAATGTTGTGGCGGATGCCCTAAGTAGAGTGTCCATGGGTATTGTTTTGTATATCATACAAGGTAATAAAGAATTGGCTCATGATGTACCTAATTTAGCTAGATTGGGGGTTAGGTTATTTGACTCTGCTGAAGGTAGTATAGGGGTTCAGAGTAGTTCCGAATCCTCCTTGGTTTCGAGAGTTAAGGAAAAGCAATACTTAGATGCTAGTTTGGTCAAAATGAATGAGTTAGTCAAGGACCAAAAAGTAGAGGTTTCCTCCCAAGGGGGAGATGGTGTGTTGAGATTGCAGGGGAGATTATGTGTCCCGAATGTTGATGATCTAAGACAGAGAATTATGGCGGAAGCGCATGGGGCACGATATTCTATTCATCCTGGTCCCACCAAGATGTACCGAGACTTGCGGGAAATATATTGGTGGAGTGGCATGAAGACAGATATAGCAACATTTGTAGCTAAGTGTGCAACATGCCAACAGGTTAAGGTTTAACACTAAAGTCCTGGTGGTATGATGCAAGAGTTTAGTATTCCCACCTGGAAGTGGGAAGAGATAAATATGGACTTCATGATTGGTTTACCTCCTTCCCGATGCCATTATGATTCCATTTGGGTTTTGGTTGATAGGTTGACTAAGTCTGCTCATTTTTTGCCTGTTCATACTTCATATACTGCTGAGGATTATGCTAGATTGTATATCCGAGAGCTAGTTAGACTACATGGAGTTTTCTTGTCTATCATTTCGGATAGGGGTACTCAGTTCACTTCGTAATTTTGGAAAGCTTTTCAAAAGGGTCTTTGTACCCAAGTGCTTTTTAGTTCTGCTTTTCATCCGCAGACCGATGGTCAGGCTGAGCGGACCATCCAGACCTTAGAGGATATTGTGAGAGCTTGTACACTTCACTTTAAGGGAAGTTGGGATAACACTTACCGTTGATAGAGTTTGCTTACAATAACATTTTCCACTCTAGTATTGACATAGCTCTGTTTGAAGACTTATATAGGAGGAAGTGTAGATCACCCATAGGTTT
Source organism: Capsicum annuum (assembly GCF_002878395.1). Lineage (NCBI taxonomy): Eukaryota > Viridiplantae > Streptophyta > Magnoliopsida > Solanales > Solanaceae > Capsicum > Capsicum annuum. The sequence goes on along the minus strand of NC_061119.1, from coordinate 127,845,272 downwards.
GTTTGAGGTGGGTGAAGTGGCTGTGAGTGGTCTTGATTCGGTATTTTAGGCTATGAAAGAAGTGAAGTTGATTAGGGAAAGGTTGAAAACTGCACGGAGTCGTCAGAAGTCATATGCGGATGTTAGAAGGAGAGACCTTGAATTTGAAGTTGGTGACCTAGTGTATCTGAAAATTTCACCCATGAAAGGGGTGAAGAGATTCGAAAAGAAGGGGAAGCTTAGTCCCTGTTATGTTGGTCCTTACAAAATTCTTAGCCATGTTGGCAAGGTAGCTTATGATGTCGAGTTTCCTTCTGAGTTGTCCTCTGTTCATCCAATATTCCATATCTCCATGCTTAGAAAGCATATTAGCAATGTTGTGGTAGTGGATTCCTCTATGAGTGCTGACATTCAAGAAAATCTTTCTATGATGAGATTCCTGTTGAGATTCTTAATTTCAGTGTCCGAAGAGTAAGGAACAAAGAAGTTCCCTTGGTCAAGGTGTTGTGGCGAAACCAATTTGTTGAGGGTGCAGCTTGGGAAATTGAGACGGATATGCGATCAAAGTACTCGCACCTATTTTACACGGACTCCGATCAAGCCGAAGATACCGTTCTTTCCTAAATCATCCACTTTTGATAAAAGTTGCAGCAGTTCAGCTGTCATTTATTATGTGTTCAGCTGTAGTTTCTTGAATTTATGCATTCTATGTTGTATTCGGAGTAAGAAACGATGTGGTGATGAGTCTAACAAATGGTTTCAGCTGTATACTCTATTCCCTATCTAATCTTGGCATGTCTAGCGTCATTCGAGGACAAATGTTTCCAAGGGGGGATGATGTAATACCTCTGGAAAGTTTTCATCGAAATTTTATCCATAAACCTGTTGGGTTCTATTTTATAGAATGAATTATAAATTTTTCCGTGTGTATCAAATAAGCTTTCTAACGATATGTGCATCATCCAAAACGGACACCCGAGTGACGAGTTATGAACACTCCGATCGAACCGTGAATAGTAGTGAACAGTAAAACGTGCAGGAAAAAGTACTGAAGCCTGGCATATTTTTTCTCCAACTTTAAATGATCATAACTCCTTGTACATAATGATCTGGGTGATCTACTGAATATCAACGGAAAGATCTACAAGTTCTCTTTCTAATGAAATTGGTTTCATCCAATTTGGATATCGTATTAAAACGTTATGGTTGATCTACTTCAGACTATCAAAACAGTCCACCAAAGGACAGATTCGAGAATTATTTGATTTTTATAGGCGTTTTGGTCATTCCCCCTCACCCAAAATCCGTCCAAACCGTATATTAAAGCCTATTAGAAGCATTATATGTTATATTTCATCAAATTCCCTCCAAAAGAAAACTCTAATCTCCTATATCCAACTTCAAGAACCTCCAAATTTCACCATTAATTCTGCAAAGTTATTCAAGATTCCTAGTTCCTTGTTCAAGAACTTCAAAAACCTCCAAAGTTCACTATTAATTCTACAAATTTATTCAAGATTCTAAGTTCCTAGTTCAAGAAATCCAAGAACCATTATTCAAAGGCACGATTAACATCTCAAAAATGAGTATCGATCTAAAGTTCATCATTCAACATGTGTGGGATTTTTCAACAAGAACTCTCTTTCGTTATTGTGCCCAAAAGTAATTTTCTTTACAAAGGCATGATTTTTATTTGATTTTTATGAATTTGAAGAATGAACCCATATCTTATGATGATTATTATGAAATCTTGATGTTTATGATTTTGAAAGATGAATTTACATGTGTGGAGATATAAAGCATGAATCTTGAATGATATTTATCATGATTTTGATATTTGGGTCATGAATCCCCATTGGAAATTATGTTTTTTTTTAAGAAAGTGTGTGTTATAAGCACGTTGATGTTGAATATTTGAGATATTTTGAATGATTTGACCTTTTGGCCTTAATGGAGTTATTTTGAACTCGAGTGTGAATGAAATCCGCAATGTGGTTGATTTTGATAGATGGGAAGCATGATGGCTCCCGATGTTTATTTATATATTATTAAAATTATTTTGTTGTGGATTGTCTTTGAAATGATCTGAGCTAAATCCGGGAGAAATCTTTAGCACCGAGTGGGAGGTATAAAGCAACTTTACTTTCCTAGAACTACGTGTCACCATAGGAGTGAGACTGATGCTAATTTATATAGTTATCACTAGTTTGTGTGGATTTGATATCAATAGTCCAACTCCGATGGAAAGTATAGGACGGCTCTACCCAACATGGGTTGGACGTTGGACTCCATGTGGCTCACATGGTTTATGTCGGTTATAGGATCTCCCAGTATGTGGGTGTTTCCTTGTGTCTATGGTGAACGGTGTAGTGATTTGAAAGTGGAATTGTGAAAGTTATTCTTTCGAAAGATTTAAATGATATTTATGTTTTGAGAATTGATATTCTTGATGAACTGAAAGTGATTGACAAATTATATGATGACTCACATGTGTTATTATACTTATTTCATCCTCTCATGATTATGATGATTTTCTTCAGGCTATGTGAGTCTTTCATACATCCTGCATATTTCTTATAAATATTTATGGAGATGATGTTTGTAAAACTGCATACACCCCTATATACTCGGTTTCTTTCCATGGTACTGACCCACATCTTCGGATGTGGGCTGCATTTTCTCGGAATGTAGGTTCAGGTGCTCTGTTCCAGGTTTAACAGTGATTCTTTGGGCACGTTGTTCTCATCATCTATCGTGGTGAGTCTTCATGTTCCGAGGACGTGATGTCTGATATTGCTTTCATGAAATTGTTTACATTTGATAATTGAGTATGAGTCAGTTGGGGCATGTCTCAATGACTCGCTGGTTTTATTGATTTTCTTAGAGGCTTTTTAGACTAGTATAGATGTTGGGAGTTGACTAATAGGTCGTATTTTGTTATCTTTCTGAAATTCTTTTATGCTTGGATGATGATTACTCTGTTGATATTTGAGGGTTATTTATCGAAACCCCGTTGATTTGTGTTGAACTGTATGAAAATGGCACAAATGGTTAGCTTGGGGCTAGTCGTAGCCTCAAGCACCGTGTGACACTTTGGGACCCATTTTCTGGGGTGTTACAGTGACTCCGTAGTACCTAGAAAGCATATAAATATCCCCTTTTTTGTCTTCTCCCACCCTTCTTCATCCATTTCCAAGAGACTTAAACCCTAAATATTGAGAAAGCTTAGGATTAGAGCTTGTTTGTGATTTGGCGATCATGGATAATGATTATTTCATGAATCTCCTTTGAATTTGAGATAAGATTCCTCCTTTTCGATGATTTATTTCCCCTTTTTTCCCCTAAAATTCGTAAAACTTGTAATACCCCAAAAAATCCAAACCAATATTAGCACCAAATTTGGTAATACTTGTGCCTTTTTCCTATCTAGGAATCATCTCAAGGAAACTAGGACTTACTTTGAAATGCAAACCTATCTTTGTACATGTGGTATTTTTGATATTTTCACTTTCTATCACGTGGGAAATTGAGTTATCTTTCCAGCAGTACCAATTTTGTCCAAATCAGACATCAGACGAGGAAGTTATGGACGTTTTACTTGGAACTGTTGGAAACGCCCAGGTATGATGGCCAAGTTGATGGTCCACAACATAAGTTATGGACTGCCACTTTGACCATCACAGGCAAGGAATTTGAGCCACGTATTGGATAAGGATTGACGGACGAGTTAACAAACCGTCAAAGTTATGACGGACCGTCATCAAGGCCATCAACACTTATCCAGTGAACTCCATTTCTAGTCCACGTCTGACGGGCTAAGTGACCGACTGTCAAGTATCTGATGGGCCATCAGTCAGACCGTCACACGCCAGGTTCAATTTATTTCCAGGTTATTTTAACAGGGGTATTTTGGTCACTTACCACTCTCCTATATACCCAGATGAGTCCGAATTTAACCATTTTGCTCATTGTTATTCCACAGACAAAAACTAGGGTTTCTCTCTGAATTTAATCCACAAGAACAAGACCCAATCTTCTTCAAGAATAAAAGGATTTCAAAACTTTCAAGTTCAAAAACGTCAAGAACCCTAAGTCAGGTATGCGTAGTGTTCATCCATGGATCCCTTTCATCCATAGGGCTCAAGAATCATGTTTTAAATTATAAATTATGATTTTCTTTTTGTGTTATGACTATATTCATGTTGATGATTGTTTTTTGGATTCAAGGTTGTATCTTGATGTTATTTTCATGAAGCACATGAGTAGGTTAGTTGAAACCCATGAATTTTGGTTGGATTAAGATTGTCAAATTGGTAAGTACACCTATGCCCAAACTTGTGCATGTAAGGTGTTTGATAAAATGCCAAGAATGATAGAATCCATATTTTATGACTTAATAGTGTTTAAATGACAAGCCCATGTTCTATTATTTATTATTCCACATCAATGGGTTATTATTGTATGTTATTGTTGTGATATGGAATGAGCATGATTTTGAAACAATGTGAGTATATACATGTATCGTGCATCCCCTTCCATGCATAAGATATTGAGAAACAAGTGTAGTATGAAATCCCCTACTTATGATATTGTCAATTGTGGACTCTATTCTTATGATCAAGTCAGTCATGTGTGTCAGTTTCTTTCCATTGAGTCTCGGGGGTACTTTTACCCGAAATAATATAGTTGTGTGCCTAGTGCCATGTCATGTTATCACTACACTCTCAGTCAAGCCATGGTCTATAGAATTCAGTTAGTTATGTGACTCAGGAAAACTCAGAAATCTCAGCAGTCTCAGTAGTTTAGTAACCTCAGTACTCAGTAATCTCAGTGATCTTTGAATAGCAGTATTCCTAGAGATCTTAGTAATTTAAGTACTTTCCGTCAGTCAAGGGAACTTAGTATGTTCCTTCAGTTAAGGGAACTCAGTAAATTTGGTTTAGCTCTGCTAAAGAATACCACTAGTATCAGTTCAGTTAATCAGTGTCAGTTCAGCTACTCAGTTTAGTTTAGTTATTAAGTTTAGCTCAGTTATCTAGTTCAGTGTCTTTCAGATGGGAGTAGGATTAAGCACCGAGTAACCCTAGGGATGGGGACTCAACCGCTAGTAAGGACGGAGAGCTTTCAAAGTAATCCCTAAGTTCCAAAACTACATAGCCAGTGTAGGTATGAGATGTCACCCGTTAGATAGGACTGGTATACTCAACGGTAACCCGTTAGCATATTTATATGTATAGGACTGATACCAGGAGTCACCCGCTAGATTAGGACTGACTCCACAACAGTCGTCTTTACTGGTTCCACGGTACTGACACCCTTCCAGTCAGGACAGAGATTGGACCCCAGTCAGCTTAGCATGGAGTATGTCAGTTAGATGAATAAATCCCACAGTTTCAGTTACAGATTCAGGACTGTCAGATATAGTTAACTCAATTTAGTAGTACAGATTTAGTACTATTGGAGACAATCAATCCTTATCATTATAAATAGACTTCAAGATCACCCATTAGACAGGACCGATCTCAACTATAGTTAATTAGTACCAGAATCATCAAATTTAAAGATCACCCAATAGACAATACTGATCTCAACTATAGCTTAATAATATTGGAATTATAAGATTTTAAAGATCACCCGCTAGATAGGGCTGATCTCAAATTTAGTTAGTCCATTTAGAACGGAACTTAGATAGTTTCATCAGAACTCAGACAGTTAAATACAGTTGCTTGGTATCAGTTACATTGGTCTTGCCGATCGTCACAGTTATATCGGTTATGTCAATTGTCATAGCTTATGTTATCAGTATTGAGTTTTAGGACTGTTAAACACAGTCAATCAGGCTATTTCTTCATAATTCAAACTGTCAGAAATAGTCATTAATCTATTTAGCATCTCAATATCAGTAAAGTCATCTCGTCACTATTCAGACTCAATATCTAATATCAGCACGAGTTCAGTTATAGTTTCTTATGCATGTATGTATTCTCACATTCATATTAGTCAGCATTGTTCATGCATATAACCATTTGCATTTACCCTACTTCAGTAGTATACTCAATACATTCAGATGTACTGACGTATTTGCTCTATGGTGCTTTCCTTATATTAGACCATAGGTTCAAAGGCACGTGTTCCAGATCAACAGTAGCATTCCAGTCACAGAGTTGCAGTGAGTCCTCATCCATTGAACGATGATATTATTTTATTTCATTTATTATTTCAGTTCAATTTTGCTATACAAAATTAGTTGGAGACATATTCCTTCAACTCCTTACTCAGATAGTATTTATAGGTTTTAAGATTTAGTTCAGATTTGCTTCAGACTTCAATTGTTTTTGGGTATTTACCACCCATATGGATATTACATTTGTTAGATATTTTATTCAGTTGAACCTTATGGCCCATTGTTCATATTTTTCTATATTATTACGTCATATATTGTAGTGTATAGGTACAGATATCAATCATGGGTTAGCTTGTGGTCCTTCAGGGTCATATGTACCATGTAGCATTTTGGTTTAGAAAATTAGGGTGTTACAAAACTTTATGACATTATTTTAGCACTAATATTGCTTGAATTTCACCACTTTTTTATGGGTTATTACTCCTTGAGCATAAGGGAATGTTAGGTTGTCTTCGAAAAAATGATTTTCGTAGACAATGCCCACATGGGATTTTTGAGTAATTTTATACCCGAAGCATAATAGTGCAATATGGGTATCATTATTCTAATTTTTATGAGTCGATTATGATTTTGATAGCGTGGAACCTTGGGAAAGCTTCTTAAAATAGAAAATTGATGATTTAGTTGATTCTTCAAGCTTTTTCTGGCATCTAGTTAGGTTAGGTTTTCCCCTCCTTCTTATATTGAGCTATGTAATACTGTATTTATGGTAATATGTTAGATTTGTGATGGGTTTTCAGTATAGATGGTGTAATTAGCAATGCTTGGGTAAGTTTAACCATTTAGGCTATATTTGAAAATAGTAATTTAGGAATGATTGGCTTTGTTGTACTTGTTTTAGGTAAGATTTATATATTAGGGTTTATTATGGCTTAGTTAACTTCTAAAAGTGGATTTAGATATATTATCCTAGTTTGAGGTAGAAATTTTCCTAAAAATGTATTTCAGGAATTTAGAAGTGGGCCCTTTGACCCTTCTTAGGCCATGAATTGTGTTAGTCTTGGAAAAACCATTATATACTTCTTATGCACCTTGAAAAAACTCACTAAGGTAATATTGATGAGATTTACCACTTGATGGTTATGATTGGTTGGTATTAGGAGTTGATGGTTATCAGTATCATCATAATGATATACATACATATATATTTATCGGTTTGATTCTAGGTATTATTTATGATATTGATTATATATATATACTAGGTCGAGTCAGATTATTTTCCATAATAATTATTATATAAATACCGTTTGAGTACTTAAAGTGAAGTTTCGCAGTTTTGTGAAGACCAATTCTCGTTACTCAGTTTTAAGAGTTAAGACAACTAATTCAGTGGCGTCCCTCTCTCCCTATACTTTGAACCCAGACTCTTCTTTAGACTTAGGTTCTCTACCTTTAGATATTGATGATGATATTAATGATATAAATATCTTCTTGAGTTTGGATAATCATTATGATTTTGATGATATATTTATCAGTTTTAGTCTAAATATTGATTATATAATTATGAGTTTTAGTTCGGATATTACTTATGTTATTCATTATATGATATTGGTGCAAGTCCAACAATGGAGTATGATGTTAATATATGGGTATCGGTTCATTTCTTAAAATGGGAACTTGGCTATAATGTGGCATGACATGGATGGATTTTAGTATTATATTCGGGATAAAAATTGATGATGGTTTGGTGTATGCTTTACTTTATTGTACACTCTAGGCTTATGGGGGCTTGCATTGGGGCTTTTACTTTTTCACACTAAAAGGCTTATGGAGGCCAATTTTGAATTTATAATTACATGTTCTTTATGCTATTGTTTTAATTTATTTATTTAACTATGTACAATGGTGTTAGGGTTATGCTCAGGTTTGCCCTTTTCTTGACTTTGTTATGTTAACTTTCATTTTATCATTTACATATCATGATTTACATTACTCGGCTGATGTTGCCTACTGAGTACCCATTATTTTGGTACTCTAACTTTACTTTTCTACCTTTTTGGTGCAAATTCAAGTACTAGTTGCCTTTATTAATTTAAGGATTCTGTTATGTTGGATTATGGGGATAGAGTGATCTCTTAGAGTTGGAGTTGCCCCATTTCCTTCTATCTACCTATGTATGGTCTTTAGTTTTAAGAGGAGATTATATTAACTATTTTAGAACATAGGTTGTATTTATAGTAACTCTTGTACTTGTTGTACTCGGTTGTAGGATGGTTTCTATGTTATGTCTACTTTTTAGATTATCTCTATCTTTTTGCTTATTTATGAGTTGTATTTCCTATTTAGCTCTTTTAGGGTGATTTCCACCAAATTTTCCCATTGTGAATAACTTTGGGCTATAGTTTGACTTACCTACTGGCAGGGTTTAGTAGGTGCCACCATGACTCGTAAATAGGGTTGTGACAACAGTAGAAACTGATATGGCAAAAATGCAACAAAAGGTGGTGCACAACCTTCTAAGGAGGTTTCCAAATTGATGATAGATTTTGTTGTTATGCCTTTCAAGGAAAGACTAAAGCTAAGGCATTAGATGTCATCATTAGAGGAACTATTCTTATCTATGACCAGATGGCTACTATTTTCTTTAATTTGGGTTCCATATATTTTTATGTATATACTAAGTTTAGGATTGGACATGGTTTGTAATATGCTAGTCTTTAATGTGAATGTATATATTCATGTTGGAGACTCTATGTTTGTGGCCATGTGTAGCGTACTGGTTTGGTATTATCTATGGTTTTCCAAAAAAAGGTAGATTTGATGTTGGATAAGCTTGATTTTGACATTATCCTAGGTATGGCTTGCCTATCTCTGTATCTTGTTGTTCTAAACTGTAATGTTATGACTATGACCTTAGAGATGGCTATGATGGATATGTTAGAACCAGAAGGTATATGTATGATGATACTCTTAAAAATCATATTCTTTATATAGTTGGGAAGGGATGTTTGTTTTTCTAGCATATCTTCAGGATGTTAGTGTAGTATTTTGTTAGTTCCTGTGGCGTAAGAGTTTCATAAGATTTTTCCCATTGACTTGCCTTGTATGTCATCCGATCGGTATATTGACTCTTGCATTGATATAGAGAGGGGCACTTATACAATTTCTATTTCTCCTTATCAAATAATTTTGGCTGAGTTGAGAGAGATCTAGACTCAATTATAAGAGTTACTCGATAAGGGATTCTTCCTAGTGGTTTCCCTTAGGGTACTCTATTGGTTTTTGTTAAGAAGAAGGATGGTAGTATGAGAATGTTAATGAGCACAGGTAGTTGAATAAGGTCACCATCGGGAATAAGTATCCATTGCCCATAATAAATGATCTTTTTGACTAGCTGTTGGGTGCTTCAGTTTTCTCCAAGATAGACTTGAAGTTAGGTTATCACCAATTAATGATTCGAATCGATATATAACCAAAACAACTTTCAGGATTTCAAATGGGAATTATAAGTGGTTAGTGTTGTCTTTTGGGTTGACCAATGCATCAACAAACTTTTTTAGCTTGATGAATGGTATTTTCATGTCTTTCATGGATTCATTTTTTTTTAATATTTTCATTAAGATCATTTTAGTTTACTTAAATAATAAGGAGTAACATGCATTTCGTGTTCTTATAATTTTATGGATTTTGAAGCAAAAGCAGCTTTAGGCTAAGTTTTATAAATATGAGTTTTTGACGTCCTCTATATTCTTTTAGGGGCATTTGATTACAGAAAAGGGGGTTATGGTAGATCCCCAGAATATTGAGGCTACCAATAATTAGGTTTGGCCTAGTTCTATAATTGAGCTTAGTATCTTTGTGAGTGTCCCTAGTTAGTGTCACAATTTTTTAAAGAAATAAGCCGTCATTGCTATCCACTTAACAGAATTAACAAAGAAGGAGGTAACATTTTCTTGGTCTAACAAGTGGGAGAAGATCTAAAATCTCAAGACTTTTTTTACTACAATGCATATTCTTTCCTTGACTAGTGTCTATTTCTCCTCATCTAAAGGCTCCACCGATATTGAGAGAGCTTAAGACATAGTTTCTGGAGTTTTTAATAAAGGATTCACTCATCCTAGTTCTTCAATTAGGTTGCTTTAGTGTTGTTCATTAAATAAAAATATGGTATTATGAGAATGTGTATTGACTACAGGCTGTTGAATAGGGTTGCCATCAAGAATATGTATCCTTTTCCCCCAATAGATAATATTTTTGACTAGTTCCTGGGTGCTAAAATTTTTTCCAAGCTAAACTAGAGGTCAGGTTTTTGAAAACTAAAGATTAGTACCAAGTATATACCCTAAACAACTTATAAGACTTGGTATGAACATTATGAGTTCTTAGTTATGTCTTTTGGGTTGACCAATGCACCAACAACCTTCATGATCTTGATGAATGGTATTTTCAAGTATTTCTTGGATTGGTTTTCTATTATTTTACTGGAAACATTCTTGTTAATTCGACGACTAAGGTGGAACATGGAAGTCATCTTCCTATAACTTTGGGAATTTTGAAATAGAATAAACTTTATGCTAAGTTCTCTAAATATGAATTTTTGATGTCCTGTGTATCCTATTTAGGATATGTAGTTTAAAAAAAAAAGAGGTGATAGTAGATCCCTATAAGATTAAAGGCTTTCAAGAGTTTGGTTTTGCCTAGATATTTGACTAAGGTCAGAAGCTTTATGGGTTTCGCTAATTACTAAGGCAGGTTTGTTAAGAACGTTGCCTCTATTTCTACTAACTTCGAAATATTAACTAAGAAGGAAGTTCTATTTGTTTGACTTGACAAGTGTGAGAAATGAGATTCCAAATGCTAAAGACTCTTTTGACTATAACCACCATTCTTCTCTTCCCAATTGAACGTATGGACTTTATTATATTTTGTGATTCTTCATGTTCTGCTTTGGGTGCTATGTTAATGTATCATAAGATTGTGATTGTCGATGATTCAAGAAAATTGAACCCTCATGAGAAGAATAATCCAACCCATGAATTAGAGTTGGCATCAATGTTATTTGTGTTTCAGCTATGGAGACGCTACCTCTATGTGTGTCAAGTATAATGTATTTATGGATCATCATAGCTTGCATCACGTTTTCACCAAAAAAAGACTTGAATTTGATGAAGAGGAAGTGGATGGGATTGTTGAAGCATTAATATGATATTATTCAATAGCATATAGGCAAGGTCAATACGGTGGCAGACACATTGATCTAGAAATTTGTAAGTATATATGTGCACTAATTATGAAGAAAATACCTTTAAAATGTTGTTTTTGTTACACATTATACTAAGGGATGGGAGAGGCAATTTGGGGAATGTTCAACATAATATTAATTAATTTCATTTGTTGAGGTAAGTTAATCTATTCCACTAGCTAATTTAAGATTATTAATCGTTAAAATCAAGAGTTTTTTGGTTTGAAAAGAATTTAACTTTACCTATGTGAATTTTTTGATGCTATTGGGTATATTAGGTTGAAAAACCTTGGATTTTGTTAAAGGTTGTTAATTTACAAATGCATTTTATGAATTTGCCATTATATTCATGAAATTCATAGAGTTAAGGTGGAATGATGGTAGAAAACCCTAGAATGGGAGGGATGATCATGAATTTGACCATAGGCTTATGAGATTAGGTTTTAATCATTGAATATGTTAGGCCAGTTTCTAAATCGTGATCATATTGGTTTTAGAGCACAACCAAACTGTAATTGCATGAAAAGGTAAGGGTCAAGCTCATTAAGGTGGTGCAAGCTTGGATTGAGGTAGGTTATAAATATATGTTGTTGAAAACCCAACTTAATTTATGTGTGCATAATAATTATGTCTTTGTATATTATTATAGCATTGTCAAGTAAAGTATATCATTGAATGATGTGTTAAGTGCTAATCACATTTGTTGAGGTTATAATAAGGGCATGTAGATAGTAAAAGCATGGTTGTTTATTCCTTTATATTGTTATTATTGTGTTATTTTCTATTATGAGATATACTGGTATTTATAGATTTTAATGAGATTGATTGATATAAAGTTGGCAGATACTAGATGTCAGTGATTTTTAGTAAATAGAGAAGAGCTCATCCACTGCAGGTCATGGTTAGCGGGCGACCATAAGACCCTTAACCTGTGTTTACAAGCTATTAGTGAGTGTGATTATTCATTTTGTGGAATGTGTTTTGTGGTTGATAAGTGATGATTTTACTAGACATTCTCACTAAGAATTTGTGCCCATTACCTTATTTTGAATGAATGAACAAGCCTTATTGGTGATAAAATGCACTAATATCTACTCTTTCCAGGCACAAAAGTTGAGGCGATCAAAAGAGGCAGATTGGAGTGTAAACTAATCAAAAGGGAGAAAGAAAAGTCCAGCTGAAGACTTGGAGAAGAAAGTCCTTAGGCACCAGAAACGCAGTAGTCAAGCCAAAGTCATTCAGCCGCGATAGCAGAAGTTAACTACAGTCGCAGCCAAACCCCCGCGATCTCAGCTTAGCGGAGAAATCAGCCCATGGGAAAAAACTGGAAATGCAGTAATCCACAAAGCCTCTAAACGAACCAAAACTAATCTAAGTTAGGATATGCCCTCGCCGATAGACAAGTAATCCAATGGAATTGGTCTAAGACATAAATGAAACAAGACTTTTAAATGATAGGCCTTCCAGAAAATGAAAGCTCACCACTTTAAAGTAGATTACTGACAACCCAAAAATCCTATCACTGAGCAAGAAAAAAAAATATCTCCAGGTCCTGCATCGTGTGGAGATATAGTGTGTGGTGACGCTTAGCAAGGTGAGCGTGAGAATGTAACTCAAGGAAGGGATAGTATAATTCTACGTCAAACCATAGTAAAATCCAGATGCACACATTGTACTTACATACATATATATATATATATATATATATATATATATATATATATATATAGCATGCTAGGATAAGGAACAAGATTTAGCATGAAAGTAAAACCTTAGCTTGGACTGTGTATCTCCACCATCATAACACCCATGGGCTATATGGGTCCAGCTCCCCCAATTGAAAGGACTCCAGTGTGTGTTAGCTATATGAATAAGGAGGAATCAAGGAAAACCAGGGAATACGCAGACCCCATGTCAATCCAAGATACTAATATATAAAGTGTGACACATGCACATGGTCATCAAGACTAACCCTCATGCTAACAAATGTAAGTTTCCAGTATTAGTTCCTCCCTCTCCTCCGAACATCCACCTTTACGTCTTAGCTACACAACCGACTTTAAGACTGTATTAAAATAAGTTTCACATAACCCATCCATTTAACCAAGGAATGGACCACTAAGGAACACCATAGGTATTGTCATACCCTTATGCTTGCAAGCTTATAATTTTTCCATTACAATTCCATCAACTTCAGGGGATGAGTCGACCCCCTTTGTCCATTAAATAAGTTTAGGGGAATGCCACAACCCCCCTTTCCTTATTGAATTAACTTTAGGGAATGCCTTGACCCCTTTTGGTTTCTTAATTCAACCTTGGGGAATTATTCGCCCCTAAGCTTCCAATTTAAAATCAAAGCATGGCCAACAAGGCCTTCAAAATCCATGTTTAATAGTTTAACCATTTATGCAATGCAATAGTATAGGTAAGTTAGACAAATCGTGTGACAAACCAGCTTTCAAAACTAATTACACAAGTGGGTTGAGAGAAAACAATTTCCAAAGCAATTTTCCAGCAAAAAAACATCAATTTGGGGGAATAACTAGATCCCCATTAAAATTTTCTTACCCATGCTCCCAATTAGTTCAAAAATCATTAATAAAGCACAAACAATGCATATAAATTCAAGATAGTTCAATTGAAATATCAGTCATTCTAAAACCCTCAAACCCATATTCATAAACCATCATTAAAGCGCATGAGTAACAATTTAAATACATGATTCCAATAAAATAAGCTTTGGGGAAGAGTAACGTGCCTAAGATATCAAGAATTACGCAGAGAAATCAACTCTTGGAAGCTCTAACTGCCAATTCATTTTAAACCCTAGGTGTTCTTGACTTAGGGATCGGAGAGAAAAGATACATTGTTTTGATCTAATAAATATGGAAAATAGTGTCCCAAATATGTTTTTAAGTTGTGGGTCTTAAGTGGGGAAAAAGGGAAATGTCCACAGTGCCCTTAATTAAGACACTTAAAATTGTCATTAGTGACTATGGATCACCCTTCAACTCCTGAGGACATGCTACAACTTGTAGGGACCTAATCATACCCCGAATAGAAGCTTGTCCATAACACTTAGGATTCACACACTAGAACTCGTGACTTCAACATATGGCTCTTTAAGTCAAGTCGTGATGAAGTTAGAGAGTTTAACACCAATATTGGTTTGCGCACAAGTTGTACCTTACGATCTATAATGAGTCCAGGTGACTCATTAGGTTCAAACTGTAACCAGGGTAGAAAACAAGACAACATTCATGGGTCTCTCTACGAATCAATCCCAATGACCCATACAAATACCTTACAACTTATTTGTTGAGTCGTAGTTAGAGCAGTAAGCTCAAAATTAGGAAATTTTTAGGGCCAAAATTTGGGATGTTACATTCACTAACCCTACGATCATTCATCCCCGAATGATAAATCAAGGAATCCATTAGCACGATTTAACATAGAAAACAACCATACATTTCCTTAAAAATGTAAAAAAATGAAGATGTTAAGGAAAACACATACCTTAAGTCCGATTATCCAAAGTAGGAAATAAGAATGAATATTTGGACTTCATGTCCTCTTCAGCTTTCCAAGTAGCTTCTTTAGCCTTATGATTACTCCAAAGAACCTTCACTAAAACCACATCCTTAGTCCTCAAATGATAGACTTGCCTATCCAAAATCTCAACTAATAATTCCTCGCGAAACAAGGAATCTGAAATGCCAACACTCTCCAGAAGAACAACCAAGGAAGGATTACTCACGTACTTCTTCAAAATCAAAACATGAAACACTGGATGGGTAGAACCCAAAATTGAAGACAACTCCAACTCATAAGCCACATTACACACTTTTCTCAAAATCAAGTACGGGCAAACATAATAACGACTGATCTTCCCCTTCTTTCCAAACCTCATCACCCCTTACATGGAAGACACATTCAAGAACACCCAATAACCAATATCAAACTGTAACTCCCGATGCGTTATATCTACAACTAACTTTTGGTAACTTTTGGTGGTTTTAGGTCTATCCTTAATCACCTTCACCTTCTCCATGTCCTGATGAACTAAGTTAGGACCAAACAATCTATTTTAACAAACTTTGAACCACTTAATAGAAGAACGCATCTCCTGCTACACAATGCTTCAAACAGGTCAATCTTAATACTAGAATGATAGATGTTATTATACGTGAACTCTATGAGAAGCAAGTAGTCAACCCAACTACCACAAAAATCAATCACACATGCCCTTAGCATATCTTCTAATGTTTGAATAGTCCTCTCTTTTTGTCCATCCATCAGAGGGTGGAAAATTATGCTAATGTTCAGCAAAGTTCCCAAAACTCTGTTAAATGACTGCCAAAAGTGCGATGAGAACTATGTACATAGATAAGATATAATAGAAAAGTGCGCAGCATTCAATTTCACAATCTCCTGAATGAAAATCTTAGCATAATCCTCTCAAGAATAAGTAATCTTCACTAGCAAGAAATGAGCAGACTTGGTCATCCTATCCATGATGACCAAAATTGAATTAAACTGACTATGAGATAGAGGAAGACTAGTAATGAAATCCATATTAATCACTAACCGTTTCCATACAGGCAACTCAATCTCTTGAGACAAACTACCAGGCCTTAAGTGCTCCACCTCTAATTGCTGACAAACCATTCACTTGGCCATAAAATTGGCCATATATCTCATTATGTTAATCCACCAATAGATCTCTTTCAAATAATTGTACATCTTTGTCAAACTAGGATAAACAGTGTACCTCGAATCATGAGCCTTAGATAAGAGCCTCTCTTATAGCCCATTAATATTGGGAACATATAATCTACCTTGATATCTTAAGATACCATCACCACTAATCGCAAAAGCCATAACATTCTGCAGACCTATCAAGATAGGATCCCAAACCTATTTCTCCTTCACCTCAGCACCAACAGATGACTTTATCGCTTCTTGTCCAATCACACCTCCATCCTCAGAGTCCAAAAGACAAACTGTAAGATTAGCAAAATGGTGAATATACTTCACCATCCCTCGTTTCTCCTCCTTTATATGAAATAATATTCCCATAGATAACCTGCTAAAAGCATCACCAACCATATTAGCTTCACTTATATATTAATGGAGATTCATTTCGTAGTCTTTGATAAACTCAAGCCATTTCCTTTGCCTAAGATTCAACTCTTATTGGATGAACACATACTATAAGTTAACTTGTCCTTAAACTTCTCAAAGCCACCCTCACAAGCATTGGACCACAGAAACTTCACATTTTTATCAATTAACATAGTAAATAGAGTAGCGATCGAAGAGAAATTCTCTTCAGACCTCCTATATTACCCAACTAAACCTAAAAAGCTCCAAATATCAATTGAAGTCATAGGTATAGGCCATATCTTAATGCCTCTACATTTTATAGATCCAACATGATCCCCTCATTAGAAACAACATAACCAATGCAGGTCATAACATTCAATCAAAATTTGTACTTTAAAAACTTTGCATACAAACATTGATCCTTAATAGTCTGAACACTATATAGAGGTGATTATCATGATCCTCCTCACTCCCAAAATATACCAAGATGTCATCAATAACAAAAATGATGAATAAGTCCATAAATTGATGGAATACATACTTTATAAAATTAATGAATGCCGCCAAAGCATTAGTCAACCCAAAAGACATGACTAAGAACTCATAGTGACCATACTAGGTATAGAATGTTGTCTTAGGGATATCTACCTCCCTAATCTTCAATTTATGATAGATCAACTAAAGGTCGATCATAGAAAAATATCTAGCATCCTGAAGCTAGTCAAAGAGGTTATTAATCCTAGGAAAAGGATATATATTCTTCATAGTCACCTTATTCAACCACACATAGTTTATACACATTCGAGGAGATCCATCCTTATTATGTACAAAAAGAACAGAAGTACCACATAGAGAAATACTAGGGCAATTAAAAACCTTATCATAAAGATCTTTCAGGGTCTCCATAAGTTCTCTAAACTCAGCTAGAGCCATCATATAAGGAGGGATAGAGATAGGATGGGTATTCAAAAGAAGGCCAATCCCAAAGTCTATTTCACTATAGGGAGGAATTCTAGGAAGATATTTAGGAAACACCCCGGGAAACTTATTTATTATAGGGAAAATTGTTAAGAAGGGCCCTTATAATTAGAATCCTTAACCCAAATTAGATGATATAGAAACCCTTTGGAAATAAATTTCTAGGTTCTATCTCCTTAGGTGATAAAGAACCACCTTCCAACTCAAACACTGGTCAATTTGGGAATTGAAAACTGACCCTTTGGGTTTTACAATCAAGAAATGCATAGCAAAAAATAGAGCTAATCTATCCATAAAGTAATGTCAAATTCTAACATATCTAACTCTATCAGATCTACCAATTTTGCCTTACCACAGATAGATACTACCAATATCTATAGACCCTTTTGGCCATAACAAAATCACCCTCATGGTAGATACAAAAAAGGGATCAAAAATATGCTTAAGGCCAAAACCAAAATCAATAGCCACATAAAGGTCACACAAGAAAGAGTATACCCCAGATTAAGTAAGCAATACATGTCACACGCGAAGAGTTGTAACATAGCAGTGACAAGATTAGGAGAAACCTCACATTCTTGATGGGTGGAAAAGTAGATAGATGATTTTAGCCAGTATTAGTACCATAAGTAGCACCCATTAGTGCAGGAGTTGAAGATATAGCAACTAGAACCTTATTAGCTCCAATAACAAAATCATATGAAGGATAGTTTCTTTGAAAATAGCCAATTTAGCCATATTTAAAACCCTTATTTCACCCCTTATCACAAAAACCAAAGTGCAACTACCTATAAAATCTACAAGTATGATATAATGGAGCTGATTGGGCCTCACTCTCCTGAGATTGGGCACCTTGTTCCTTAAACCCACTATTTTTCTAAATGCGGTGATCACCGAATGGCTTAGGATATAAAGCACTTATCGTGGAGTAAGAACCCAAATTCCCCTACTTCTTCCTAAAGCACTACCTGTTATCTCTACCACTATTCTTTTGGCCTCTACCCTGCTCATAATAGCTGAGTTTTTTTCCACCTTTCACCTATTGTCTTATTTTGTCTTTTCATCTTCAAGCTACTGTATAAACACCATAAACCTAGAGATACCCATGTCATTAGTCAGTAAGGCATACTCGCACTCAATCACCAAGTCTTGAAATGAACCAAAAGTAAACTTTCTTATCTTAGCCCTCATAAAAGACACCAACTCTAGAGCATAGCGAGAAACTTAATGAAACATCAAGGCATACTCTTTCATAGTCATTTTCCTTTGCTTTAGGTTGACAAAATTCTAAACTCTTGCCTTCCCTCATCTCCTAAGGAAAGAAACAATCAAGAAAGGCACTAGAGAAGTCATCCCACATAGTTAGCTCAACATTTTCACACCACAACTACTTCCACTTCTCATACTACTAAAATACTACATCCTTCAACTAATATGTGGTGAACTCCACACCCTCAGAGTCAGAAGCATGTATCACTTGAAATTTATTTTTTATCTCATCTTTGAACCCTTGAGGATTCTCCTCAACATTCATAATAGTAAAAGTCAGTTAAGTCAACCTCATGAATTGACCAACCCTTGTGGTCTTAGAAGAAGGAGTGACAGGAGCAACACGCTCAGACTGGTGAGACTGAAACGCCCCAAAATTAGTTAGCAAATGAATCGACTAGCAAAACTCAGAACTAGACACATTACCCTAAGGTGTTTGAGGAGGACTAGTGGGGATCAGTGAAACTCCACATAAGCAATCAAGAGTAGGGACCCTAGATTGAGTTTGTACTCCAAAAGTAGGATGAGTTTCATCCATATTTTCCTTAGGTGGGAGGCATTATTTGAAATACAAACAAATAGAATTAGGGAAGATTTCAAAATCCTAGAGCCTACAACCCAAAAGTAGAATATAAGAAAGGAAAATATTTCTAAATGTCTTATAGGCTCTCCCTTGTAAATATAGTGTGCAACACATCCATAAAAAACTCTACTTGACATAACTTTATGGAAACTTTTGACTATGAATCTAGGCTATGATACCAATTAGTCATGACTCCAACTAGGTCATAGTTGTGATGGATATCTCAAGTCCATAGTGGACAAAGACCAGCCTCTTTTCCTAGTCAAATAGAACTAAATACACTAGCAATGGATGAATTTAGTACATATAACAACATAGAATATGATACAATAAGAATGTTCATAGAATCCATAATACAAATCCCAATCTACAACAATCCACAAAACTTCTAAATAGACAAAAACCAATCTAAGTCGGGACATGCCCTCGATGATAGAAAAAAGAATCTAATATAAGTAGTCTAACGCATAAAATAAACAAGGCTATAAATTGATAGCCCTTCCAAAAAGTAAAAGCTCACTACTTCAAAGGTGACAACTGATAACCCAAAAATCCTATCATTGTGAAGAAAAAGAAGATGTGTCTCTAGTTCCTACATTACTTGGGGATACAACATCCAGAGATGGTTATCAGGGTGAGTGCTAGCATATAACTAACTGAAGGGATAAAATAATACTAAGTCAAAAAACAGTAAAATCAACGTATACATATGTTGCATACATATATATGTACATATAAAATGTTGGGATAAGGAACAAGGTTTAGTATAAAAGTAAAATATTAGCATGGAATATGTATCTCAATCATCATAAAAACATCCATGGGCTATATGGATCTTTCTCCCTCTAAGAAAAATGCCTAAGTATGTGCTAGAGACATGAATTAGAGAAAAACAAAAGAATGACCCTACCCCATGTCAAATATGTACATGGTTATCAAGACTAACCCTCATGCCAACAAATGTGAGTTTCCAATATTAATCCCCTTGGGACATCCACTTTCATTGCTTAGTTAATCAACTGCCTTCATGCCCATATTAAAACAAGTTTCACGTAACCCATCTATTTAACGAAGGAAATAACCACCAAGGCACACCAAAGGTATCGTCATACCCTTACGCATGCAAGCTTATAATTTTTCCATGACAATTCTATTAATTTAGGGGGATACCTCAACACCCTTTTTTTATTAAATCAATATGGGCAAATTCCCCGACCACCTTAGTTAATAAAATAAAATTTGGGGAATGCCTTGGAAACTTTTGGTTTATTAATTAAACCTGGGGGAAGGCCTGGATCCCAAGCTTCCAATTTAAAATCAAATCATAGCTAACAAGGCCTTCAAAATCTATGTTTATTAGTTTAAAAATTATGCAATACAGTAGTATAGGTAAGTAAGTCAAATTATCTGATAAACCATCATTCAAAACCTATTACACAAGTTGGTTTAGGGAAAACAATTTCAAAACAAATTTCCTACAACAAAACATCAATTTGGGGGAATAACTCGACCCCCATTCCAATTTTCATATCTATGCACCCAATTAATTCAAAAATCATTGATAAAAACAAACAATACATATAAAATTAGTATACTTTAATTTAAGTACCATTCATTCAAAATCCCTCAAACCCATACTTATAAACCACAATTAAATCACAGGAATAATAATTTAAATACATATTTTTAATAAATAAGGTTTGGGGAAGAGTAACATGCCTGCGATATAATGAATTACAAAGAGAAATCAACTCTAGAAAGCTCTAATTTATAAATCCTTAGAAATCTTAGGTGTTCTTTGCTTAGGAATTTGAGAAAAAAGAGAGAGTGTTTTGATTTAATAAATATGGAAAGTAAGGTCAATATGTTTTTAAATTGTGGGACTTAAGTAGGGTAAAAGGAAAATGTCTAAAGTGCCCTTAATTAAAACATTGATAATTGTCGCTAGTAACTATGTGTCACCATACGACTTGTGAGGAAATGCTTTAGTTCGTAGGGTCTTAATCTTACTATGAACAAAAGCCTGGACTATCCTACTAGCTTGGTCATGAGTCATACCCTATGACTTGTGACCTCACCATACAACTCACTAAGTGTATTCATGATCAAGATAGAGAGTTTGGCACTAAAACTAGTTTGCCTATAATTCAGACCTTATGACTCATTAGGTTACAACTGTAACCAAGGTAGAAACTAAGAAAATATCTATTGTTCTCCCTATGACTCGATCCCAATGACCTATAAGAAGACCTAATAATTCATTTGGTGAGTCATAGCTAGAGCAGTGACCTCAAAACTTAGGAATTTTTAGGGCCAAAATCTAGGGTGTTACAGCATCTCCTTCATTTCTTGACTATTTGGCATAGAAAACATCCCTTCCATTATGTGTGTTTAGGTAAGAGAATGATTATGTGATAATTGAGTATTGTGAGTTGGTAAAATATAGAAATAATAATTTTTTTTTTAGGTTTAGTTGGACATAGATCCATGGTGTAAGGTTATTGTTATGACAGTCGAGTATTACATGACTCGATATATCTGATTTATGAATTTTAGGTATTTGTATTGATGGTATGTGAAATGACTATTGCGATTCTAAATTAGCGATCTCATAAACTTATTAGGTGTTTAAATGAGGTGTATAAGGACGTTTCTTGGATTGATTAAAGTGATTTATTTTCAGTTATTATATTCCTTATGGGGTAGTGGTAGTCACCTGATTGGTTTAATTATTAGTTAAGCTTTCCCTGATGGAATTTCAATGCTCAATAAAATTTGTACAACTAATTTGATTAAGAAAGGTACTTGGAACCTTCTAAAATTATTACATATCATAATTAAGAATATGAATTTATGTGATAAACTATTTTGTGAGATCATCATTCTAATTTTGTTGATTTATATATATTTTTGTGTGAACTTTTACTAATTAGCCGATGAAGCTTACCTGCATTTATGGTGTATTCGTACTACTGTTGCTATATCCTTTTGGGGTATAGGTTTTAATAACCCTCTAAGAAATTTTCTATCTTTCCCTACTTTATTGTTGATTAGAGCTTTCCTTTAGCTTTCCCAATTTATTTGTGATATACTAGATCTGTCAGTTTAGTAATCGGGCAATTTATTTGATTTTTAGATCCAATTCTTTATTTTGAAGTCTTCGTTGGTACAGATTGGCTATTGGGCATAAACATTATGTTAAAAACTTTGTATGCTAATTCTAATAGTTCCATCAGCTGAATAATGTTGATTTTAGGTTGGGGAACCTTTGATTTGGGTCCCAAATATTTTTGACTCATTTTAGGCTATTAGATAAATACTTGTAAAATTGGCCCTTGGTTGTAGGGCCTGCATTTCATCAAAACTACTTTGGCTAGAAATTTTGATGGCACCATTAAGTCCAAAATATTTAATTTTATATGGTAGAGTAGTTTCTTTGCATTCACATGATTTTAAATGAATCCTGAGGGGTTGATGGAAAATTGGCAAAATCTAAGTTCAGTAGGTGCACCGGCTCAGCTAGTGCATCTTCTTAAGTGGAACTTTGGTTGCTTAAGTAGAGGCCACTTTTGATGCTTAGGTTAGTCTATCTATGTCACTTTAGTAGAGGCATGTCGTTAAAGCGGATGTCGCTTAGCCAATATCTTGTCTATTTTAGTAGAGGTCAGCCCATGACTGGGAATCACTTAAGCAGTCTAATGATGCTTTAGCGGTGACCTCTTAACGGTTAAGTAACTATCTAAGCAATACCTGGAAGGGAATTTATTTCATCCAGACCCTTTTTCTCCCATTCTCTTAAGTCCTAAGAGCACTAAAGCCCTAAAAAGTGTGGAAAACTATGAGATTGATCCTTGGGTGATCATGGGATATTGGTGATCTTAGAATAGTCATTTCCTCTTTGTAATCCTTGTATGTTTTCGTTGATTCTTAATTTAATTCACCAATTTAGTCATAAATCCCTTATTTCATAATGGGTTGATTTTGGTATTGTTAGAGCTCAAACAATTTACTCATTCATAAGGGTAAATAATCCTTGAGCATAGAGGGATGTGTTGATGATTTCAAAAGTGTGATTCCGCAAGTGGGCTCATATGGAATTTTGAATTGATTTTGGAGAAAATGATAAAAATGAAATATTGGTATCATTATTCTTGTATTAATGTGTAGATCACTATTTTGATGGTGTGACATCATGTTATGCTTATAGAAAGGAAAATCTCTAATTTAGCAGACTTTTTAGGATTTTCTCGGCATCCATGTATGTTAGGCTTAGCCTTTTCTTAGTTTGATCATAATTATAGTATTGGTATGATATTATGGTAGTTTGGGGTTGTGAACTATGAGTTTGTGGTATATTTAGTGAATTGCAATAACCTGAATTATTGTGATTTGTGTGATTTTATTTTTATATTATTTGACCATTTTACCCTTCCCCGTGATTGCATTGTGGTGTTCCTGGGGTGTGGGGATGTCTTGCATAGTTCTTGATGCATTTTAGTGTGATTTATGTGACATCATGATTTTTGGTATTTTGTAAGGCTTATTAGTTGACTTTGATCAACGTCTTTTGATATGTGCATCGAATGGCAAAACAAACTACGCCAAAAAATTTGAAACATTAATTTAGGTTGGTGACATGGTTGGTGTGATTTAAAAGCTTTTATATCTTATTTCAACCCTATATTTGTAAAGTTATGAGAATAGTTCTTGAGGGTCAATTATGTGAAAATGACATTTTTTTTTCAAAATTCTAGTATCGCCCTTGAGTCTAGAGCATCGAATTTCATAGGGTAGCATATTTTATTTGCATTCTTAAGATTTTAGAACAATTCTGAAGGGTCTGAGAAGACTAGGTATTTTCTAAGTGTCCACAGTTGGTGCAACACTCAGCTGGTGCAGCCGCTAAAGTATAACTTAGATGCTTTAGTGGACGGCAACCAGCTAGGCAAAGACACTTTAGCGGCCCTCGTCTGCTTTAGCAGAGGGCTCTAAAGAGGCCTTTATCCACTATAGTGGAATGGCATGCAAAGTGAATACCGCCAAAGCGGTAATTGACCACTTTAGCAGTGACCACTGAAGTAGTCACTCAACCACTTTAGCGACAACTAGCACCTAGGTATAAATAATCCTTTCTCTATTTTTCTTTACCATTTCTGAGATATGGAGCTTGGGATTTGAGTTATGGGTAATTATCTTACAATTTTCAAGTTTGGTTCAGCTCCAAACTCCTATTTGAACTATGTTTCTTCAAATATATAATTTAAATCTCATTTAAACTCGGATATAGAAGTGGAATTTAGGGATTTCAGCCCAAAAGGTCCAAATTATCCTTTCTTCAATTAAAACCCTAATTTCCCTCCATTTCACTTGGTTTTTCTCTAATGAATTTCTTTAATCTTGGGGAAAATATTTTTTGAAAATTTTTTTGGTTTACCCTTCTTTTTCTAAAACCCGTTATAGGGGTCCATTTTAACCTTGATATGAAGTGGACAATATGAGTGTGGTTGACTTTATTTTGACATATAAATTATATATTTATGTGTTTTAGCTATTTTTTGAGTTTGTGTGTGAAGTGAAAGATTGGTGACAAATGCTTATATGTTCTAATTTTGGTATTTGAGGTAGGTTATGGCTTAACTTTCTTTATATTGGGTTCTATAATTAATAATAGTGTAAAATCATGTTATGGATATGGGTTTGTATCGTGGAATTTTTTTTTTAGATAATTTATCTGCCCGTGGGGGGCCTATGTGATTATATTTAGTGGTTGGGAGACATTATTTACTATATGTGTTCGTGTGGGGTCTTATATCATGATGTAGCCTGGTATTGATATATGTATGTTTGTTTTCACTCTTTTGGTGGGAAAAAGACTAGACTTTTGTGGTTTATGTAGTGTCAATGACATTTTTCTTACATATTTCACTTGATGGTGTCTGGATTATCTTGTATAATAGATGGCCAATTGACTTGAGTGGATTCTTGGCTCATATGATTGGTATATTTTTTGGAGATTCTCATTTTTATTGGTTGTGAACATTACATCCTCATATCATTTTCATTCATAAAATATTGGTAACGCCGTGGAATTACTAAAAATACTGGATTTTTTAGTAGAAAATATGGCATTATTAAAAACCCTTTACAAATGTATATTTCAGAAAGGAGTCTAGATATTGGTATTATATGTGTTGATAAACCCCCATGTGTCCTACATGTTGAGCACAACTCGATAGGTATATACAAAAGTTGTGGGACAACCTCATGGATTACGTCAACATCATCATCTTTATTGCATTCCATATAATATGCTTAGTCTGTGATTATATTTATATCCTTTACTTGATATCTATCCATTTTTTCTATTTTATTATACATGTATTTGTACATGCATATTTTTTCTTCTATTCCCTACATGTATTTATTATATGGGTATTTAGTAGAACTGTTAGTGAATATGGTATGGGTTACCATTTAGGACCTTTTCTAATTGTAGGTGGTGTGTCCATAGTTTGTATTTATATGGTTAATTTTATACTATACTTAGTTGGCCTATTATACCTACTGAGCATAAGTGGATGTACTCATCCCTACTGCACCTTTTAGGTACAGATCCAAGTATAATTGTGCCACATGAATAGCTTATTCTGGCTGCATTTGGAGTATATTTAAGGTAAAAGATGTCCTATGGTTTGGGAGTTGACCAACTACCTTTTCCTATCTATTTCATGTCTCATAAAGTGTTCTAAGACAAATTTTGATCCTTTCTGTATAATTATTGTATCTTTGACATTCGAGATGTATTTAGTAGTTCTTATGCTATGACACCAGGTTTTTGGATTTGGTTAGGTATCTTTGTGATGATTTCCCCTATTTTTACGTTTGTGTTGCTTAACTTTTCTTTAGAAGCCTTGTTTAGGGTTTTGATATTGATTTCCCTTATTATATCTATTTGGGCAAAAGGCTTGCTTGTCAAGGATTACAATGACAAGTGCCATCATGACCTTTAGTTTTTAGGTCATAAAAAATTGGTATAAGAGTAGCCAAGATTCATTAATCTTAACAGTGTAAGAATGGAGTTTGTAATAGAGTCTCACTTATCAATACATATATATGAACAGGGTGTTTAATAGAGTTTCACAGATCGGTATATAGATGTTCATGTCTATCTTCAAGAGACTATAAGATGTGTTTTTGAAAATTCTATTATTTTGTTCCTCAACACGTAGATCTTTCATACCTTATGTTCTAAGTCACATTTCACTCTTTCTGTGCAAATGGTCAGGACTATAATAGTAAGGATAGAGATGTAAATCTATTATCTGAGAAGAGGGCCCAGTCTAAAAGGTAAGTTGCGAGTTATGGAAAAGCTGAGGTAGAGGTTATGCATGAGGATCTGTCCTATTCAGATCCACCCTTCAGACTCAAGTTAACCTTGTGAGTTATAAGGCCTATTATGTTCCCACAGAGTTCTTCTACCCTAGTCTTGGAAGGGTTGTTGATTCGGTTGTTGACCCATTTAGAGGGTGCTCCTACAAGTGAAACTGGTGTTCCTCTAGCTTTGAGTATTGTACCTCCATCTATTCCAAAGTTTTCTTATGGTGATCCTTTAATTTTGAGTATAGATCCTTCTATTGTATCGATATCTGCTTATAGTAGTCCATAGATTTCTAGTACAAATCCTCCTTTAGTGCCTATATCTGAGTATGGTATTCTGAGATCTAGAGTTCTTCTTTATTCTATGATGCCATCTCGGATGGTTCTCAACCAACTAGATATACTATGCATCCTATCATTTTTTGTACAATTATATCTTCTGAAGATCTGATGAGGTTTGAGAGATTTACTAATTTGGTTTCTCATAGGTTTAGAGCTATTGTAGGTGAATATGCCTATGAGTTCTTAATGGATTATCATGAGAAGTTACATAACCTTTTGCTTAAGTCTCATGGGGTTTCTTGTACTACTTATTAGTTGAGAAATGCAACCGGAGATTGGAGTAAGTCATTTATTGGTTATCGACCCTTTAGTTTGTTAGAGATTACTTAGGATTAGCTTATTAAGGCCTTTATGGTCAGGTTTGTGCCTCTCTATTTATTGGATCAAATAAGAGATGAGTTTGATTTCTTAGAGTAGGATCCATGATTGTTGTAGAGCAATGTTTCAAATCCTTATCTAGATATTCTTATACCAGTATTGCTACTGAGTCTTAGAAGGTTTAGAAGTTTATGGGTTGGATGTTTCTCTTCAACTTAATATGTCTCAGAAGGTAGCGTATAGGGAATTTTTTCAAAGTATTATGGATTATGTTAAGATAACTGAGTTTATTCTTTTAGCATCTCAGGGAGATGCCAAAAAGGTACACTATCAAGGAAAGTTTAGAGGTATCACTTCTCGAGGTAGAGATTCAAGAAGCTTTTATGGGTATCATGATAGACTAGTGTAGGAAGCATTGCAAAGTTTGGGCAGCGGGTCTACTAGTTCAGCAGCTTTAGGTAGTCATCCTAGCTCAATTGTACCTCCTTTTATTGGGTCATGTTGCAAGGTTTGTTATGTATGTGATAAGAGTGTATATTTGGCCAAAGACTATCCCCAACAAATTTTCAAAGATACTACAATATCAACTATGAGAGATAGGGGTTTTACTAAGGGTACAAGAGGTAGAGGCAGTGGTGCCCATAGAGGTGGTCGCATGCTAACCCTATTAGGTAATGGACATAGGCAGTGCTATACAATACTTACAAGGGCAGAGGTAGAGGCCATTGATGTTATCAGTACAGTATCATCCCTACTTATTTCAAATCAGCATATGTGTTCTATGATATGGGTTGGATTTTCTCCTATATGTTTGTATATTTTAATTTGGGTTTTGATTCTTATTGTAATCCTTTTACTATGCCTATCCATATATCTACCACCTTAGAAGACTTCTTAGTGGTTTATCAGGTATACCGATCTTGTATTGTGTCTTTTGTTAGGCATGAGACTAGGGTAGATTAATTGTTCTTAATATGGTTGATTTTGATGTCATCTTGGGTATGGATTGGTTAACTTTTTATCATGCTATCCTTTATTGTTCTGCTATTATCGGGATATTATCTTCGCTGGGTGCTCCAAGGATAGCTTGGAAGGGTGTGTTTCATTTGGGTCCCAAGAGAGCTATATCTTTCCTTCGGTCACATCATTGATAGAGAGGGGATGTTTATCTTATTTGGCTTATATTTGTGATACTAGCATTGCTTCTTTTCCTTTGGATTCTGTTTGTTTTATTTGTGAGTTCATGGATATTTTCCCAATGAATTTGCTTGGTATATACCTCCAAATCGTGATATTGACTTCACTATTGATGTTGAGTTGAGAGACAAGCCTATTTATATTCCTCCTTATCGGATGACCCAATAGAGTCAAAGGAATTGAAAAATTAGCTACAGAAGTTGTTAGATAAAGGATTTATTTGACCTAGTTTATCACCTTGGGGTGCACCTATCATGTTTATGAGAAAAAAAGAGTCGATGCATATTTGTAGTGATTATCAACAATTGAATGAGGTGGTTGTTAAGAATATGTATCCTCTTCCTCGTATTGATAATTTTCTTTACCAGCTTTAGGGTGCTTCAATGTTTTTAAAGATTGATTTTAGGTACAGGTATCACTAGTTTAGGATTAGAGCTTCAAATATTTCAAAGACAACTTTTCAGACTCAATACAGTCATTAAGAGTTCTTGGTCATGTCTTTTGGGTAGACTAATGACCCAGCCGAATTCATAGATTTGTGAACCGGGTATTTCAAACATATCTCAAATCCTTTGTTATTGTATTTATAGATTACATCTTTGTTTATTCCAAAAGTGAGGTTGATCATAAAGAGAATTTGAGAATTATACTTCAGAGATTAAGGGATGAGAAGTTATGTGATAGGTTTTCTTTGTATGAATTTTTGTTAGATTTTGTCTCTTTTTTTGGTCATATGATGACTAAGGATGGTGTTAAGGTTGATCTATCCAAGATTGCAGTGGTTTGCGATTAAGCTAGGCCTACTTCTCCTACAGTGATTTTGAGTTTTATTCATTTAGGAGTCTACATTCGGCATTTTGTTTAGGGTTTTTCATCTATTGTTTCTCTATTGGCCAAGTTGACTCAGAAGAAGATTCCTCTTAGTGGTCTGATTCTTGTGAGGTGAGTATTCAAAAGCTCAAGGATTTGTTGACTTCAATTGCTATCTTGACTTCTACAAAGAAGAGAATGGGTTTTACCATCTTTTATGATACTTTTGGTGTTGGTTAGGTGTTGTGCTAATGTAGGAAGGTTAGGTGACTGCTTATGGTTCTCGTTAGTTGATGCACATGAGAGGAATTTCCCTACCGATGATTTGGAGTTATGCGCAGCGTATTTTTTCTTTAAATTTGTGGAGTCACTACTTGTATGGTGTCCATTGTAAGATTTTTTTAGATCATCATTGCCTTCAGTATTTTTCACCCACCGAGATCTTAATATAAGGCAATGTCATTAACGTGAGTTGCTTAATGATTATGACTTGACTATTCTCGATTATCCGGACATGTCTAATGGTGTTGAGGATGCCTTGAGCTAGAATTCAACTAGCATAGGTAGCTTGGTGCATCTATTAACTTAGGAGAGGCCCTTCAACTTAGAGCTTAAGTCTTTGTCTAATTAGATATTTAGGCTTGATCTTTCGACAAACGGGTGTGTTTTGGCATTCGTGGAGGCTAGGTCTTCTTTAATGGAGTAGATTCAATCTTATCAGTTTAATGATGTTAGGTTGAGAGTAATTTGGGATAAGGTGTTGAATAGTGAGGCTAAGAAAGACTCACTTGACTCATATGGTGTTTTGACAATTGGAGGTCGTGTTTGTGTGTCGATATTTGGGTGATTAGATTAGACTAATTTTCGATGAGGCTCATTATTCATGTTATTCCATTCATTTAGGAGTGACTAAGATGTATCATGATTTAAGAAAACATTACTGGTAGGGTGGTATGAGGAAGGATATAGCGGATTTTATGGCTTAGTGCATATGTTGCTAGCAGGTGAAGGTCAAGCATTTGATATCTGGTGGTTTGCTTCGAAGGTTACCCATTCTCAAGTTGAAATGAGAAAAAATAACCATGGAATTTTTGATGGGATTGCCTCATACTTTTATGGCTCTGATAGTGTTTGGGTCATTATTGATCGATCACCAAATCTACCTATTTTATTCCAGTTCAGGTTTTCTTCAGTGCTAAGAGGTTAGCTTGTATCTATATTCGCGAGATAGTTCATCTTTATGGTGTGCTGGTGTCTGTAATATTCGATTGAGGTTCAATGTTCATATCTCACTTTTAGAAGACTTTTCAGGAGGAGTTGGGTACTCTAGTTGATCATAGTAAAATATTTTACCCATAGGCCGACAGTCAATCAGGGCAGACTAGTCAGATTTTAGAGGACATGCTCCGCACTTGTGTGTTCGACTTTGGCAGTCAATAGGTGATCATCTAGATTTGGCAGAGTTTGTGTATAATAATAGCTACAATTCCGGTATTAGGTTCGCTCCATTTAAGGCTTTGTATGGTAGGTGTTGTTGCTCTCCATTTGGTTGGTTTTATGTTTTGGATATTAGATCTCGAGGTACAAACTTAGTATGTGAGTCTTTTGATGTAGTTTGGTCATCCAGGATAAACTTTGAGGGGATCAAAGTAGGTAAAAGTGTTATGCAGATCAAAAATTTTGTTCCTTGAGTTTTAATGTTGGTGATCATGTTATCCTTTGTGTATCGCCCATAGAGGGTGTGATGAGGTTTAAGAAGAGGCACAAGCTTAGCCTAAGGTATATTGCACCTTTTGCGAGCCTTCGAAGTATGGGATGTGGCTTATGAGTTAGTATTATCTCAAAATTTATTAGTTGTTCATCTAGTTTTTGATGTTTCTATATTCCGGCATTACATTCTAGATGAGTCTCATATCATTCATTGGGATTCAGTCCAGTTAGATGAGCAATTGTGCATTTTTTTGGGAGCCTATCTCCATCCAGGTTAGGGATGTTAGACAACTGCATTCTAGAATCATTCCTATGGTTAAGGTCTAGTGGATGCATTGACATGTATATGAGTCTACTTAGGAGGACGAGTCTGATACGTGTAGTAGTTATCTCTATCTTTTTGCTGATTAAGGTATTTCTATTGCCCTAAGTTTTAGGATGAACTAGATTCTTAGTGGTGGATGATGTAATGACCTACTTTTTGGTGATTTGTGTGAAATATTTATTTTTGTGTGATTTGACCCTTTTAAACCTCCCTGTGGATGCATTGTGGTATTTCTGGGGTGTAGGGATTTTTGGCACGATTCCCAGTGCATTTTGGTATGATTTATGTAAGACTATGATTTTTGGTGATCTCAAGGAATTATTCGTTGTTTTGGTCAATATCTTTTGATTTGTACATCATATGGTAAAACGGACTATGGTAGTAAATCTGAAACATTAATTTTAGATTGGTGACATAGTTGGTGTGGTTTTATGGCTTTTATATCTCTTTTGACATTTTGTTTAGAAAATTATTAAAATAGGCCTCGAGATTCAATTTTGTTAAAGCGGCATTTTTTTGAAAGTCTGATATTGCCATTAAGTCCAGAGCATCAAATTCAATAAGGTAGCATAGTTCGTTTGCATTCTTGAGATTCTTTATGAATCCCCAGGGGTCCACCGTGACTTGGAATTTTCTAAGTCTCCATAGCCGGTGCACCACTTGGTTGGTACAATCACTAAAGCACAACTTTGGCTTCTTTAGCGACATGCGCTAAAGCACTACTTCGCCACAATAGCGGCTGGCTACAAGTTGGGCAAGGAACTTTAGCGGCATGTAAGACCCCATAAAATCCCAAGCTTAACTCAGCCTTTTAAGCTTGCTAACGGGTCCCAGACTTAGAAAATTTTTAGCTAAGTATTCAACTTAGTGTCATTTTGGCCTTCATAACTTGGTAACTATATTTTACGACCTCTATGACCTGAAAATGTCAATCTTTAGGTTAATTTATGATCAAGAATGTCAGTAGGTGTTCTTGAATGAGTTTTGTATTTTTCAGACCTCGTTTGAACAATGTTTGGGAATCCAAAATAGTGTATCAATGTCATCTCGATACGGCGCGGCGGCCATTGCATCGATCGATATCTTCATTGGCTCCCAGTGGCAATTTCCAGTGAACCAACATGAACTCTACGCAACGCATTGGCTATCACATCAATGCCAACGAGTTGATGTTTTAATTTTCAGCCATTAAAAAACCGCGTCTTTGGGGCTAATTGGGTCTTTTTCGCATGTCCTTCAGCCCCCATATCACGAGATTTAAGCCTACAATTAGTAAATTATATTCATTCTTTCTCAAAACACTCAATAACAAAAACACTAGGAGATTAAATTTTAAATTCAAGGCTCAAGATTCCACCATCAATCTTCAGGAAATTAGTAACCAAGGTATGTCAAGTGTTTATCCAAGGGTTCCCCTCCACCCTTGTAGTTCAAGAACCTCTTTTAACTACAAGTTTATGAGTTTGATGAAGTTCATGGTTGAATTTGAATGTGTTCGTGATTACCATATTAATGGGGTTTCAAATTCATGATTTACTACAAGATTCATGTGGAATTGATTGATATGTGTGCATTATCATGCAAAACCATGTTGAAACCCTTGAATTTGTAAATGTGGAATTGAACTATGATGTTTACATACTATTTTAGTGCCATGTGCATAAATTATGTCCTTCAAGTGTTTGATGAATTGTTCATGAGAATTAAATAATGAAATTTTATCATGTTAGAATACATTCAATTTCATGTAATGCAAGTATTTGCTAGAATGTCACAATGAAGGAATGATGATCAAATAGTTATTTATCTTATTTCAAGATTGTGCCATGTTTTATAATTTATGCTATCGAATCCGTGGGGTATTTAATACCTGATAATTTAGTTGATTACCTAAAGCCATGGACATTCTCAGGATAGTATCAGTTATGTCACGATCAGTAGTACTCTCAGTTAGTTACAAAACTCAGGAAGAACTCATCAGTCAAGTACAGTTCACTATTCAGTTATGACCTCAGTAAATTAAGTTAGATAACAAAATTCAGTAGTATTCTGTCAGTCAACGAAACTCAGTGAATTGAGTTCAATTCAATTAAATAGTATGATTAGTAGTAGTTCAGTCCAACTTAGAACAGTTTAGAAATCAGTCCATTGTTTATTCAATTAGGAGTAGGATTAAGCACTGAGTAAACCGAAGGATGGGGACTCACCTGCCAGTAGAGGCTGTGAGCCTTAGAAACAGTCCTTGTGTTCCATAACTATATAGCCAGCATACGTTGAGACATCAACCTGCCAGTTGAGGGTTGATGAGATGATCTACCTTTCAGTTAAGGGTACTACCATTCTCGTTCAGAGCACCTACTAGATGAGGGTGACTTATCTTATCGTTACCCATAGAATGGTACTGACACTCTTCAAACTGGTGTTATAGGTTGGTCCCCAATCTATTTAGAATGGGGCATGTGGGTTAGATGATTACCTCTCATAGTCTCAGTTTCAGATTTAGTCTCATTATAGAACTCTGTTTAGTTCTATAAATTCAGGACTGCCAGACACAGTCACTCAGTTCAGTACGAAACTCAGTATAGTTCTACAGAATCAAGACTGTTAGATATAGTCATTCAGTTGTCAGTAATTTAGTATTAGTATACTCAAATATCAGTTAATCAGTATTCAGACTCAGTATTCAGTGTTATCACAATCTCAGTTATAGTTTACGTGTTCATGCATGTACTTTTATTTAGGTATTTTCATGTCATTCTTTCAGTATTGTTCATGCATATGAACCCATGCATTTCATCCTAACTCACTTAGCATACTAGTACATTCAAAGTACTGACGTATACTTTCCCCTTGCACTATGATGTCTTATATCATAGTTTCAAATGCATAGGCTCCCGATAATCCCTAGCAATTATAGATTTTTAATAGTTAGAGTTAGTGGTCAGTCCACATAGTTCAAGGACATTATTATCATTTTCGTATTTCAATTTTATTTTAGTAGCTTAAGTTAGTTGGAGACTTGTCCCATCAACTCTATATTTCAGATAGTTTAGAGGTTTTTCGGACTAGAGTATTTTCAGACTGATGTTTCAATTTTGGTATTGTTATACTGTATTCAGTTTTATTATAGTATTGAACCTCATGGCATGTTTTACGCCTAATTTCCACATATTTGCAGTATTATCATTCAGCTAATACAACAGCTACTAGTCATGGGTTAGCTTGTGGTCCTTCGGGATTATGAGCACCGTATAGCATCTAGGATATAGACTCAGGGCATTACAAACTTGGTATCAGAGCCAAAGGTGCAATAGAGTCCTAGTATGTCTGAAAGCCGCATCTAGTAGAGTCTTGTGCATAGGTGTGTAGCGCGCTATACTTATGGACAAAAGGCTATTAGATATTTTTACGAAAAATTTCCCTTCTTTTAGTATTTAAGTCCTGTGAGTGAGTATGAGATCCAGTTAAAATCTTTGTCTAATCCAAGTTTCTCTTCCATTTACAGAACATGCCTCCAAGGAGGACTGAAGGCAGAGAAACAGGATACCAGCCAGAACCCCAGCCCATCCAGCCAGATCCTCTGGATGAACAAGTCTCCCATGCTCAGTTCAGAGCAGCTTTCACCACCCTAGCTCATTCTGTGAAAGTCCAGAATGAACGTACAACTGCTTTTCGAGCCAACCTAGTGGCCAAAACTGTTGCTGTCAGGATCAGGACTTCACCCAAATGAACCCTTCATTTTTTACCGGGTCTAAGTTAGATGAAGACCCTTAGGAATTTTTTGACCAGTTGTAAAAATTTATTGATATTATGAGGTGACTGCTGTTGAGAGTGCTGAGTTGGCCGCATATCAGTTACAAGATGTGGTTCACTCATGGTTTAAACAGTGGAAAGAAGAGAGGGCCACTGATACAGGGCCTATAGAATAAGCGAAGTTTGCCACTGCTTTTCTAGTAGGTTCTTCCCATTGGAGTTGAGAGAAGAGAAGGTATTGGAGTTTATAAATCTAAAGCAGGGAAACATGACAGTGAAATAGTATTCTCTTAAGTTTACCCAATTAGCTAGATATGCTCCTCATGTGGTAGTAGATAGTAGATCTAGGATGAGTAACTATGTATATGGTGTGTCTAATATTGACATCATGGAGTGTAGGACCACCATATTGATTAAAGAGATGGACATTTCCAGTCTCATGGTCCACACTCAGTAGATAGAAGAGGCTAAGAATAAGGAGAAAGAGAGGGAAAACTAGAGAGCAAGAATGGGTATTTCAATTTCGCTCAGCCTAAGTCAGAGAGTAGGAATCATTCTCAGTTCCGTTTAAAATCCTCAGTTCCATCTCTGTCCTTAGCTAGTGATCCAGTGTCAAAATTCAGAGATGGCAACAGAGATAGGGCATCAGGCCTTAAACCCTAGGGTAGTATCAATAGCGCCTGAACCAATCCTTTTTGTAAGAAATATGGCAGAAACCACCATGGGATCTGCAGAGTGGGCAGTGATATGTATTTTAGCTTTAGCAAGTAAGGCCACAGAGTCAGAGATTGCCCTCAGTCATTTTCTCAAGGTCAGTAGAACCATCTGCTAGTTTAGTCCGGTTACCCAAATTAGCAGGGTGCCGCTTCTAGTGCCCCTAGTGGGCAGTGCCCAAATAGACTTTATGCTCTTCAGTCCCGATGGGATTAGGAAAGTTCTCCTGATGTGGTCACTGGTACATTACAAGTTTTCCATTTACATGTTTATGTTTTGCTAGATCTAGGAGATTCTTTGTCCTTTGTTACTTCATATATAACAGTTGATTTCAGAGTCAGTCCTAAAATTCTTGCAGAACCTTTCTCAGTCTCTACCCTAATGGGTAAATCTATCATAGCCCGACATGTATACAGGAACTTTCCGGTTATGATATCTCAAAAAGTCACTTTAGCAGACTTAGTTGAATTAGAGATGACTAATTTTAATATCATTCTCGGCATGGATTGGCTTCATTCCTTCTATGACTTAATCCACTAAAGAAACGAAATTGTCCAATTTTAGTTTCTGACTGAGCCTACCCTAGAGTAGAGGGGTAATGCTTCAGCACTTAAGGGTCAACTTCTTTCTTACGTGTCTGTCATTTTGTTTGAGTCCAGGACTCTAGTTCAGAAACCCCTACTCTTGAATTAGTGTTAGTAGCATGTGAATTTATAGATGTGTTTCCCAAAGATCTTCTCAGAGTTCCTCCCAAAAAGAAAATCGACTTTGGAATAGACCATCTTTCAGATACTCAGCCCATATCTATTCTGTCATACAAAATGGTTCCTGTAGAACTCAGATAATTAAAAGGCCATTTAAAATATCTCCTCTATAAGGGATTTATCAGACCTAGTATGTCCCCATGGGGTGCATCAATTTTATTCATGCATAAGAAAGATGGTTCTCTCAGAATGTGTATTGACTACAGTCAGCTAAAGAAATTCATAGTAAAAAACAAGTACCCTCTTACCATAATTGATGAATTATTTAACCAACGTCAGGGTGTCAGTTACTTCTCTAAGATAGACCTCAGATCGGGCTATCATCAGCTCAAAGTCAGAGAATATGATATCCCTAAAATAGCCTTAAAAACTCGGTATGGTCACTTTGAATTCTTAGCCATGTCCTTTGGTCTTACTAATGCCCCTATAGCCTTCATGGACTTGATGAACTATGTGTTCAAGGAGTACTTGGATATGTTCATCATAGTCTTCATAGATGACATTCTTGTCTACTCCCACAGTGAGAATGATCATGCAGACTATCTCAGAATAGTACTACAGATTCTTACAAACCATCAGCTATTTGCTAATTCAGTAAGTGCAAATTTTGGATAAGGTCTTTAGCTTTTCTTGTCCATATCATTTTCGGAGATGGCATTAGAGTTGATCCCAAAAGATCAAAGTAGTTAAAAATTGGCCTAGACTTATCTCTCTATCAGATATTAGGAGTTTCTTTATCTTGACTGGCTATTACTGATGTTTGGTTGAGGGATTTTTGCCTATTTCATCCCCTATGTCCACATTGACTAAAAAAAACTCAAATTCCAGTGGTCAGGTTCTTATGGAAAGAGTTTTGAGGAGTTGAAGACTTAACTAACTACAGCTCCAGTTTTCACCCTACCAGATGGTTTAGATGGGTTTGTGGTATATTGTGATGCCACCAGAGTTGGTTTGGGGTATGTTTTGATGTAAAGAGGTAAGGTCATAGCCTACACCTCTAGACAGCTTAAGCCCCATGAAAAGAAGTATCCTACTTATTATCATGAGTAATAGCAATTGTTTTTGCCTTAAAGATTTGGAGGCACTATTTGTATAGTGTGCACGTTTATGTGTTCACAGACCATAAGAGCCTTCAGTATGCATTCTCTCAGAAAGACCTAAACCTCCATTATAGAAGGTGGTTGGAGTTGTTGAAAGACTACGACATAAGCGTCCTGTATCATCCAGGTAAAGTAAATATAATGACTGATGCTCTTAGTAGCATATCTATGAGAAGTGTTGCTTATGTGAAGGATGGTAAGAAGAAGGTAGTTCAGGAGGTTCATCAGTTTGGTCAACTAGTTATTCACTTAGTCGATTCAGCAAAAGGTAGTGTGTGGATGCAGAGTAGTTCAAAATCTTGCCTAGTTTTTAAGGTAAAGAAATAGTAGGATAGGGATCCTAGTTTAGTCAAGTTAAAGAAATCAGTAAGAGATCAAAAAGTAGAGGTTTTCTCCCAAGTGAGATATGGTGTGTTGCGCTGCCAAGATCGGCTATGTGTGCCAGGTGTAGATGACTTGAGGCAATGAATTCTTGTAGAAGTGCATGGTGTGTGCTACTCTATTCATCCAGGGGACACTAAGATATACCGTGATTTGTGGGAGATCTATAGGTAGAGTGGGATACAAAGAGAGATTACAGAGTTTGTGGCTAAGAGGTCAGCATGTCAGCAAGTTAAGATTGAGCATTATAATCCTAGTGGGTCTATGTAGGGTTCAGTATTCCCACCTGGAAATGGGAAGAAGTGAACATAGACTTTGTGACGGGTTTGCCTCATACTCATCATCAGCATGATTTAGTTTGGGTCATCATAGAAAGAATGACCAAATTAGCTCATTTCTTACCAGTCGATACCTCTTATTCAGCAAAGGATTATGCCAAACTCTATATCAAGGAGTTGGTCAGATTGCATGGTGTTTTCATGTCAATTATCTCATATAGAGGTACCCAGTTCACCTTTTATTTTTGGAAGGCATTCCAAAATGGTCTTGGTACCCAAGTTCACCTCAGTACGACCTTTCATACTCAGATAGATGGTTAAGCAGAAAGGACCATTCAGACTTTAGAAGATATGCTGCAAGCATGTGCGATAGATTTTAAAGGTAGTTGGCATGGCCACTTGCCTTTGATTGAATTCACATATAATAACACCTATCATTCTAGCATTCAGATGGCTCCATTTGAGGTGCTCTATGGTAGGAGGTATAGATCTCTCATTAGTTGGTTTGAAAAAGGTGAGACCACAGAGGTAGGGCCTTAGTTCATATTTTATACCTTAAAGAAAGTTTAGTTGATTAGGGAAAGGCTTAAGACAGCTCAGAGCCGACAGAAATCGTACGCAGAAATGATCTTAAGTTCCAAATTGATGATTTTGTGTATTTGAAGATCTCTCCTATGAAAAGAGTGAAGAGTTTTGGAAATAATAGGAAACTCACTCCCTGATATGTCGGTCCTTATCGAATTCTTAGCCGTTTTAGAAAGGTAGCTTACGATCTTGAGTTACCTTTAAACTTTTCTTTAGTGCATCCAGTGTTCCATGTCTCCTTGCTTATGAAATGCATAGGTGACCTAGCATCCATAGTCCCTATAGATGGCATAGATATTCAGAACAACCTCTCTTATAAAGAGATTTCCAATTGAAATCCTTGACTATCAGATTCACAGACTGAGGAACGAAGAAGTTCCTCTAACCAAAGTTCTTTGGCAGAATCAATCTGTTGAGGGAGCTACTTGGGAGGAAGAAGCAGACATGCGGACCAAGTACCCTCACCTTTTCTTTGCAAACTTAGACTCATCCCAAGGTAACAGTTTTTCTTTGAATTACTCAGTCTTATGTTCAGATATAGCTACCAATGTAGTATCAATTAATGTTGTATACTCAGTCATGCATTCATGAATCAGTTCAGTTATGTACTTATGCATCACACATGCATGTTTAGTAAATAAACTCGACTTATCAGTAATCACAGTCATGCATTCATGAATCATGTTCATCTATGTACTCATGCATTAGATATGCATATTCAGTATGATAATTTAGTATATCAGTAATTTCAATCATGGAATCATGGTTCAGTTATGCATGTCCAGTGTATAAATCTAGTCTATCAATATCCTAAGTTTAATCAGTCTCATTCGAGGACAAATGTTCACAAAAGGGAGATATTGTAAGAGCCCGCAAAATCCCATGCTTAACTCAGTCTTTTAAGCTTGCTAAGGGGTTCTAGACTTAGAAAAAATTTAGCCAAGTATTTAACTTAGTGTCATTTTGGCGTTTGTAATTTGGAAACTCTATTTTAACACCTCTATGACTTTAAAATATCAATCTTTAGGTTAATTAATGATCAGAAATGTTAGTCGGTATTCCTGGATGAGTTTTATTTTTTTAACCTCGTTTAAACCATATTTGGGAATCCAAAATAGTGTATCTATGTGATCTCAGTGTGGCGCATCGGCCATCGTATCGATCAATATCTTCCTTGGCTTCGAGAGAAAATTTCTAGTGAACTGACATGAACATGATGTGGTGCCTTAGCTATCGCGTTAATGCCAACAATGCGGTGCGTTGGTCTAGACATTGACGGTTCAATTTCCAATAATTAAAAATCCGTATCTTTGAGGGTAATTGAGTCTTTTTCCCACATCTTTCAGCCCCTATACACGAGATTTAGCCCTAAATTAGCAACTTATATTCATTCTTTCTCAAAACACTCAAGAACAAACGCCCTAAGAGATGAAGTTTCAAATTCAAGGCTCAAGATTCCACCATTAATCTTCATGAAATTAGCAATAAAGGTATGTCAAGTGTTCATCCAAGGGTTCCCTTCCACCCTTGGAGTTCAAGAACCCATTTTAACAAAAAGATTATGAGTTTGATGAAGTTCATGATTGAATTTGTATGTGTTCATGATTACCATATTAATGGGGTTTCTAATTCATGATTTACTACAAGATTAATATAGAATTGACTGATTTGGGTGCATTATTATGCGAACCCATGTTGAAACCTATAATACCCCGGGAAATTTTTCGTTGAAATTTTGTGTTTAAAAGAGTTGAGTTCTTTATTCTAGAATGAATTATAAATTTTTCGTGTGGAATGTCTTGGATTATCACCCACCATTGCATAAATTATTGAATAAGCTTTCGAAAGATATGTGGATCATCCAAAACGAACACCCGAGCGACGAGTTATGAACGTTCCAATCGAACCATGAATACTGGTGAACAGTAAAACGTGCAGGAAAAAGTACTGAGGCCTGGTGTATTTTTTCTCAAACTTTAAATGATCATAACTCCTTTTACATAACGATTTGGGTGATCTACAATATATCAATGAAAATATCTGCGAGTCCTCTTTCTAATGAAATTGGTTTCATCCAATTTGTCTATCAGAGCAAAAAGTTATGGTCAATCTACTTCAGCATATCAAAACCAAAATTTTGGGTCAACTTCAAACGATCATAACTCTTTGTACAAAATAATCTGGTGAGATACTATATATCAACATAAATATATGAGAGTCCTCTTTCTAATTAAATTGGTTTCATCCAATTTGGATATCGGAGTAAAACGTTAAGGTTGATCTACTTCAGACTATCAAAACAAGCCACCAAAGGATACATTCGAGAATTATTTGATTTTTAGGGGCATTTTGGTCATTCTCCCTCACCCAAAATCTGTCCGAACCCTATATTGAATCCTATAAGAAGAGTTATATGTTATATTTCATCAAATTCCCTCAAAAAGAAAACCCTAAGCTCCTACATCCAACTTCAAGAACCTCCAAAGTTCACCATTAATTCTGCAAATTTATTCAAGATTCCAAGTTCCTAGCTCAAGAACTCCAAGAACCATCATTCAAAGGCACTATTAACATCACAAAAATGAGTATCGATCTAAAGTTCATCATGCAAGGTATATGGGATTTTTCAACAAGAACTCTCTTTCGCTCTTGTGCCCACAAGTAATTTTCTTTATAAAGACATGATTTTTATTTGATTTTTATGAATTTTAAGCATGAACCCATATCTTATGATGATTATTATGAAATCTTGATGTTTATTATTTTGAAAGATAAATTTACATGTGTGGAGATATAAAGCATGAATTTTGAACGATATTTATCATGATTTTGATATTTGGATCGTGAATCCCCTTTGAAAATTATGTTTTGTTGAGAAAGTGTGTGTTATAAGCACGTTGATGTTGAATATTTGAGATATTTTAAATTATTTGACATTTTGGTCTTAACGGAGTTGTTTTGAACTCGAGTGTGAAAGAAATCCAATATGTGGTTGATTTTGATAGATGGGAAGCATAATGGCTCCCGATGTTTATTTATATATTACTAAAATTGTTTTGTTGTGGATTGTCTTTGAAATGATCTGAGCTAAGTCCAGGGGAAATCTTTAGCACCGAGTGGAAGGTATAAAGAGACCTTACTTCCCTAGAACTATGTGCCCCTGTAGGAGTGAGCCTAAGGCTGATTTATATAGTGATCACTAGTTTATTTGGATTTGATATCGATAGTCCTACTCTGATAGCAAGGATAGGACAGCTCTCCCCAACGTGGGTTATACGTTGGACTCCATGTAGCTCATATGGCTTATGTCGATTATAAGATATCCCAGCGTGTGTGTGTTTCCTTGTGTCTATGGTGAATGGTGAAGTGATTTGAAAGTGGAATTGTGAAAGTTATTCTTTCAAAATATTTAAATGATATTTACATTTTGAGAATTGATATTCTTGATGAACTGAAAGTGATTGACAAATTATATGATGACTCTTATGTGTTATTTTATTTATTTCATCCTTTCATGATTATGAAGATTTTCTTTGGGCTATGTGAGTCTTTCATACATCCTGCATATTTCTTATAAATATTTATGAAGTTGATGTTTATAAAATTGCGTACACCCTCATATAGTCGATTGCTTTTCATGGTACTCACCCACATCTTCAGATATGGGTTGCATTTTCTCGAAATGTAGGTTCAGGTGCTCAGTTCCAGGTTTGATAGTGATTCTTTGGGCACGCTGTTCTACATCCTCTGTCGTGGTGAGTCCTCATGTTCCGAGGACGTGATGTCTGATGTTGGTTTCATGAAATTATTTATATTTGATAACTGAGTATGAGTCAGTTGGGGCATGTCTCAATGGCTCGCTGGTTTTATTAATTTTCATAGAGGCCTTTCAGTCTAGTATAGATGTTGGGAGTTGACTAATAAGTCGTATTTTGTTTTCTTTCTGAAATTCTTTTATTCTTTAATGATGATTACTCTATTAATATTTGAGGATTATTTATGGATACCCCATTGATTTGTGTTGAACTGAATGAAAATAGCTTAAAGGGTTAGCTTGGGGCTACTCATAGCCTCAAGCACCATTTGACGCTTTGGGACCCATTTTCAAGGGCATTACAAACTTGGTATCAGACCCAAAGGTTTTAAGGTGTCCTAGGGAGTCTAATAATCCGCGTTAAGTAGAATCTTGATCATCAGTATGTTGCGTGCCATATCTATGAGCAAGAGGCTACAAGACGTTTTAGGAAAAAGTGTGATTCTTTCTTTTAGAAGTCATCATGCTTTAAGTGTCTCTCTCTACTATTAATTCGTGCTCTCCTCTTTCAGAAATATGCCTCTATTGATTGTCGGCCCTAAGTGGTCAAGTTTCAGTTTCCGGGTGCATCCGTGTTTGACTGGTCTGGGAATTTTACGTCACCCAAGAGTCATTTTATCTCTTACCTCAAAGCTAGAAAGCTTATTTCCAAGGGGAGTATTACCATTTTGGTAGAGTTAAAGACACTAATTCTGAGACTCCAACTCTCTAGTCTGTTAACATTGTCAATGAGTTTTCTGATGTCTTTCCAGATGATTTCCCAGGGATACCTCCTAATAGAGAGATAGAGTTCGGGATTGATCTGATTTTCGATACTCAGCCCATTTCTATTTCTCCTTAACGTATGGCCCCTGCAGAAATTTAAGAGTTGAAAGAGCAACTCAAAGATCTACAAAATAAGGGTTTCATAAGGCTCAGTGTTTCTCCTTGGGGTACTCCTGTGTTTTTTGTGAGAAAGAAAGATGTCTCTTTGCGTATGTGCATTGATTACTGCCAACTGAATAAAGTCACCATAAAAAATAAGTACCCCCTTCTGAGAATAGATGATTTGTTTGACCAATTACAAGGTGCAAGTTATTTCTAAAAGATAGACCTTCATTCCAGCTATCATCAACTCAAAGTTAGGGAGTGTAACATCCAAAAAACCACTTTTTGAACTCGTTATGGCCATTTTGAGTTTATTGTTATGTCTTTCGGGTTAACTAATGCCCAGCAGCTTTCATGGACCTCATGAATCGAGTATTCAGACCATATCTGGATATGTTTTTTATAGTGTTCATTGATGATATACTGGTGTACTCTCGTAGTGAGGA
Organism: Capsicum annuum; assembly: GCF_002878395.1. NCBI lineage: Eukaryota > Viridiplantae > Streptophyta > Magnoliopsida > Solanales > Solanaceae > Capsicum > Capsicum annuum. Next base: position 127,801,210 of record NC_061119.1, on the reverse strand, counting down.
TGAACATTCTGATCATCTCCGAACTGTCTTGCAAACCCTTAGAGATCACAAGTTTTTTGCCAAGTTTGGTAAGTGTTAGTTTTGGCTAAGGTCAGTTTCTTTTCTGGGTCATATTGTTTCTTCCGAGGGTATTAGAGTTGATCCCCAAAAGACCGAAGCTATTAGAAATTGGACTAGACCTATTTCTCTGACTGATATCCAAAGTTTCTTGGGTTTAGCTAGATATTACCACCGTTTTGTTAAGGGTTTCTCCTCTATAGCGTCTTCAATGACTCGGTTGACCCAAAAGAAAGTGAAGTTCTTATGGTCCGAATCTTGTGAGAAGAGTTTTCAGGAGTTGAAGACTCGACTCACTTCAGCCCCTATTTTGACATTGCCTGATGGTGTTGATGGTTTTGTGGTGTACTATGATGCTTCGAGAGTTGGGTTGGGTTTCGTATTAATGCAGAAGGGTAAGGTGATAGCTTATGCTTCTAGACAGTTAAAACCCCATGAGAAAAATTACCCCACCCATGACCTTGAGTTGGCTGCTGTTGTGTTTGCTTTGAAAATCTGGAGACACTATTTGTATGGTGTCCATGTTGATGTTTTCACTGATCATAAGAGTTTGCAGTATGTGTTTACCCAGAGAGAATTAAATCTTAGGCAGAGGCGATGGTTAGAATTGTTAAAGAACTATGATATGAGTGTGTTGTACCATCTGGGAAAGGCCAATGTTGTGGCAGATGCCCTAAGTAGAGTGTCCATGGGTAGTGTTTCACATATGGTAGAAGGTAAGAAAGAGTTGGCTCGTGATGTACATCATTTGGCTAGATTGGGGGTTAGGTTGTTTGACTCTGCTGAAGGTAGTATAGGGGTTCAGAGTAGTTCCGAATCCTCCTTGGTTTTGGAAGTGAAGGAAATGCAATACTTAGATGCTAGTTTGGTCAGACTGAAAGAGTCAGTCAAGGACCAAAAAGTAGAGGTTTCCTCCCAAGGGGGAGTTAGTGTATTGAGATTGTAGGGTAGATTGTGTGTCCCAAATGTTGATGATATAAAACGGAGGATTATGGATGAAGCGTACGGGGCGCGATATTCTATTTATCCTGGTGCCACCAAGATGAACCAAGACTTGCGGGAAATCTATTGGTGGAGTGGAATGAAGAAATATATAGCAGCGTTTGTAGCTAAGTGTGCAACACTCCAACAGGTTAAGGTTGAACACCAAAGATCTGGTGGTAAGATGCAAGAGTTTAGTGTTCTCACCTGGAATTGGGAAGAGATAAATATGGACTTCGTGATTAGTTTACCTCCTTTCCGACGCCATCATGATACCATTTGTGTTGTGGTTGATAGGTTGACTAAGTCTGCTCATTTCTTGCCTGTTCATACTTTATATACTACTGAGGATTATAGTAGATTGTATATCCGAGAGCTAGTCAGACTGCATGGAGTTCCCTTGTCTATCATTTTGGATAGGGGTACTCAGTTCACATCGCAATTTTTGAAAACTTTTCAGAAGGGTCTTGGTACCCAAGTGCTTTGAGTTTTTCTTTTCATCCGTAGACCGATGGCCAGGCTGAGCACACCATCCAGGCATTAGAGGATATGTTGAGAGCTTGTGCACTTGACTTCAAGGGAAGTTAGGATGATCACTTACCGTTGATAGAGTTTGCTACAATAATAGTTTCCACTCTAGTATTGGCATGGATCCATTTGAAGCCTTATATGGGAGGAAGTATAGATCACCCATAGGTTGGTTCGAGGTGGGTGAAGTGACTGTGAGTGGTCCTGATCCGGTATTTGAGGCTATGGAAAAAGTTAAGTTGATTAGGGAAAGGTTGAAAACTGCACAGAGTCGTCAGAAGTCATATACGGATGTTAGAAGGAGAGACCTTGAGTTTGAAGTTGGTACCTAGTGTATCTGAAAATTTCACCCATGAGGGGGGTGAAGAGATTCGGAAAGAAGGGGAAGCTTAGTCCCCGTTTTTTCCGTCCTTACAAAATTCTTATCCATGTTGGTAAGGTATCTTATAAGGTCGAGTTACCTTCCGAGTTGTCCTCTGTTCATCCAATATTCCGTGTCTCCATGCTTAGAAAGCATATTAGCGATGCTGTGGTAGTGGATTCCTCTGTGAGTACTAACATTCAAGAAAATCTTTCTTCTATTGAGATTCCTATTGAGATTCTTTATTTTAGTGTCCGAAGACTTAAGGAACAAAGAAGTTCCCTTAGTCAAGGTGTTGTGGCAAAAGCAATCTGTTGATGGTGCAACTTAAGAAGCTGAGGCAGATATGTGATCCAAGTACCCGCAACTATCTTCCGCGAACTCCGATCAAACCAAAGGTACCGTTCTTTCCTAAATCATGTAGTTTTGATAAAAGTTGCAGCAGTTCGCTGTCATTTATTATTTGTTCAGTTGTAGTTTCTTGAATTTATGCATTCTATGTTGCATTCAGAGTGAGAAACGATTTGGTGATGAGCCTAATGAATGGTTTCAGCTGTATGCTCCATTCGCTATCTAATCTTGGAATGTCTAGCGTCATTCGAGGATGAATGTTTCCAAGGGAGGATAATGTAATACCCTGGGAATTTTTTCGTTGAAATTTTGTGCGTAAACGTGTTGGGTTCTATCTTCTAGAATGAATTATAAATTTTTGTGTGGAATGTCTTAGATTATGACCCACCATTGCATATAGTATCGAATAAGCTTTCCAAAGATATATGGATCATCCAAAACAGACACCTGAGCGATGATTTATGAACATTCCAATCGAACCGTGAATAGTAGTGAACAGTAAAACGTACAGGAAAAAGTACTGAGGTCTGGCGTATTTTTGCTCCAAATTTAAACGAACATAACTCCTCATAAATAATGATCTGGATGATTTACTATATATCAACGAAAAGTTGTGTGAGTCCTCTTTCCAATGAAATTGGTCTCATCCAATTTGTCTATCGGAGCAAAAATCTATGGTTAATCTACTTCAGCCTATCAAAAGAGAATTTTTGGGTCAACTTCAAATTATCATAACTCCTCATACACAATGATCTGGGTGAGATACTATATATCAGTGGAAAGATATGAGAGTTCTTTTTCTAATGAAATTAGTTTCATCCAATTTGAATATTGGAGTAAAACATTATGGCTGATCTACTTCAGACTATCAAAATAGTCCACCAAAGGATAGATTCAAGAATTAGTTGATTTTTAGGGGTATTTTGGTCATTCCCCCTCACCTAAAATCCGTCCAAACCCTATATAAAGCCTATTAGAAGCGTTATATATTATATTTCATTAAATTCCCTCAAAAAGAAAACCCTAAGCTCATACATCCAACTTCAAGAACCTCCAAAGTTCACCATTAATTCTGTAAATTTATTCAAGATTCCAAGTTCCTAGTTCAAGAACTCTAAGAACCATCATTCAAAGGCACTATGAATATCTCAAAAATGATTATCGATCTAAAGTTCATCATGCAAGGTATGTGAGGTTTTTCAACAAGAACTCTCTTTCGTTCTTGTGCCCAAAAGTAATTTTCTTTACAAAGGCACGATTTCTACTTGATTTTTATGAATTTTAAGCATGAACCCATATCTTATGATGATTATTATAAAATATTGATGTTTATGATTTTGAAAGAAAAATTTAGATGGTTGGAGATATAAAGCATGAATCTTGAACGATATTTATCATGATTTTGATATTTGGGTCATGAATCCCCATTGGAAATTGTGTTTTTTTAGAAAGTGTGTGTTATAAGTATGTTGATGTTGAATATTTGAGATATTTTGAATGATTTGACCTTTTGGTCTTAATGGAGTTGTTTTGAACTCAAGTGTGAATAAAATCCACAACGTGGTTGATTTTGATAGATGTGAAGCATGATGGCTCCCGATATATATTTGTATATTACTAAAATTTGTTTGTTGTAGATTGTCATCAAAATGATCTCAGCTATGTCTAGTAGAAATCTTTAGCACCGAGTGGGAGGTATAAAGAGGCCTTACTTCGCTAGAACTACGCGCCCCCGTAGGAGTGACCCTGAGGCTGATTTATATAGTGATCACTAGTTTATGTGAATTTGATTTCGATAGTCCTACTCCGATGGCAAGAATAGGACGGCTCTCCCCAACGTGGGTTGTACTTTGGACTCCATGTAGCTCACATGGTTTATGTCGGTTATAGGATCTCGCAGCATGTGTGTGTTTCCTTTTGTCTATGGTGAATGGTGAAGTGATTTGAAAGTGGAATTGTGAAAGTTATTCTTTCGAAAGATTGAAATGATATTTACATTATGAGAATTTATATCCTTGATGAACTGAAAGTGATTGACAAATTATATTATTACTCACATGTGTTATTGTACTTATTTCATCCTCTCATGATTATGATGATTTTCTTCGGGCTATGTAAGTCATTCATAAATCCTATATATTTCATATAAATATTTATGATGATGATGTTTATAAAATTGCATACACCCCCATATACTCAATTTCTTTCTATGGTACTGACCCATATCTTTGGATGTGGGCTACATTTTCTCGAAATATAGGTTCAGGTGCTCAGTTCCAGGTTCGACAGTGATTCTTCAGGCACGCTGTTCTACATCCTCTATCATGGTGTGTCCTCATGTTCCGAGGACGTGATGTCTGATGTTGGTTTTACGGAATTGTTTATATTTGATAACTGAGTATGAGTCAGTTGGGGCATGTCTCAATAGCTCGCTGGTTTTATTGATTTTCTTAGAGGCTTGTCAGACTAGTATAGATGTTGGGAGTTGACTAATAAGTCATATTTTGTTATCTTTCTGAAATTATTTTATTCTTGGATGATGATTACTTTGTTGATATTTAAGTTTTATTTATGGAAACCCCGTTTATTTGTGTTGAACTGAATGAAAATGGCTCAAAGGGTTAGCTTGGGGCTACTCGTAGCCTCAAGCACCGTGTGACGCTCCGGGACCCATTTTTTGTGGTGTTACAAAACCCTTGAAGTTGTAAATGTGGAATGGAACTATGATGTTTACATGTTGTTTTAGTGTCATGTGCATAGATTATGTCCTTCAAGTGTTCTATGAATTGTTCATGAGAATTAAATATGAAATTATATCATGTTAGCATGTATTCAATTTCATGTCATGCAAGTGTTTTGCTAGAATGTCCTAAGGAATGAATGATGATCTAATAGTTATTTATCATGTTTCAAAATTGTGCCATATCTTATAATTTATGCTATCGAGTCCTGGGGGTATTTAATACCAGACAATTTAGCTGATCACCTAGAGCCATGGTCAATTTCAGAATAGTATTAGTCATGTCACGATCATTAGTACTCTTAGTCAGTTACAGAACTCAGGAAAAACTAAGTAAACTCAGTAGCAGTCCAGTCCAGTTCAGTATTTAGTTTAGACCTCAGTAAATACAGTCAGTTAATAGAATTCAGTAGTATTCCATCAGTCAACGAACTCAGTGAACTCAGTTTAGTTTAGTTAAATAGTATAATCAGTAGAAGTTCAGTCCAACTTAGAAAAATTTAGAAATCAGTTCAGTGTCTATTTAGTTGGGAGTAGGATTTAGCACTGAGTGAACCCAAGGATGGGGAGTCACCTGCCAGTAGAGGGTGTGAACCTTAAAAGTAGTCCTAGTGTTCCAGAAATATGTAGCCAGCGTAGGTTGAGACATCAACGTGCAAGTTGAGGGTTGATAACGTGATTTACCTGCCAGTTTAAGGTGCTACCATTCTCGTTCAGAGCACCTTTAAGATGAGGGTGACTCATCTTATCTTTACCCGTGGCATAGTAATGACACCCTTCCAACTGGGGTTACAGCTTGGACCCCAATCTCTTTAGAAAGAGGCATGTCGTTTAGATGATTACCTCCCACAGTCTCAATTTTTGATTCAGTCTCAGTATAGAACTCAGTTTAGTTCTACCAATTCAGGACTGTCATACACAGTCACTTGGTTTAGTATGGAACTCGGTATAGTTCCACAGAATCAATACTGTCTGATATAGTCACTTAGTTATCAGTAATTCAGTATCAGTATACTCAGATATCAGTTATTCGGTATTCAGACTTAGTATTCGCTATTATCACGATATCAGTTATAGTTTACATATTCAAGCATGTACTCTCATTCAATTATATTCATGTCATTCAGTCAGTATTGTTCATGCATATGAACCCATGCATTTTAGCCCACCTTACTTAGTATACCAATACATTCAAAGTAGTGAGACATACTTTTCCTTTATGCTACGATGTCTTATATCATAGGTTCAGATGCACGAGCTCCCGATCATCACTTGTTGTTGGAGATTTTCAGCAGTCAGAGTTAGTGGTGAGTCCTTATAGTTTGACGACATAATTATCATTTCTATTTTTCAGTTTTATTGCAGTAGTCGGAGTTATTTGGGGACTTGTCTCATCAACTCCATATTTTAGACAGTTTAGAGGTTTTTCAGACTAGAGTATTTTAAGGGAGATATTTCAGTTTTGGTATTGTTATATCGTATTCAGTTTTATTATAGTGTTGACCCTTATGGCATATTTTTTACCTAATTTCTGCATATTTGAAGTATTATCATTCACTTAATGCAGCAGGTACCAGTCATGGGTTAGCTTGTGGTCCTTTGGGATTAAGAGCACCGTGTAGCATCTAGGGTACAAACTCGGGGCATTACATGGAACTTATCCATTTTAGCGACCCTCATCCATAATTCAGTAATACAATTGTGGTTTGGTCCCATGATCGTGGGTTATTTAGCGTCCAAAATTAAATTTTTCTACAATATTTTTAGAGGGGTATTCCAGTTATTTTCCATCTTTTAACCTCTTAAACTATGTCACTTAATCAATCCTCAGGCTAAATGTAACGCCTAAACTACTCCTAATCCCCGTTCACTTTATAACACATGAAATTACTCAGAGAAACATGTGATTTTTCTTATCCGAAGAGAGGAATTAGTTTTCTTCATCTTCGAGATCAAATCCTTTAAACTTCAATTCAAGAATCAAAAGTAATTAGGTATATGGGTATGCAATAGGGATCTGCTTTCATACTCCTGCTTATATTATGGTTTTTGTTCATGTATTTTATGATTCCCGTAAATTAGGGTTTTTACCCAATTACGACCCTAAGTTTATATTAGTTCTCCATGATATATTTTTCATTCATAAGAATTTTTTAATGATTATTCATGATTTCTTAGGGCTATACTACAGCCTTCACATTATTGTCAAGTCAATGCTTAAGTTACATGATATCATATGATCAAGCTATGTAAGATGTATCAGTTTTCAAGACTATTAAGCATTTTTTATTATGATTTGATGGATTTCAGACTATATTAGTTAACCTAACATATTTTCCCATAAAATTTAGTATATTTATGTACTTAGAATTATGAACCCTCAATATCTTGATAAACTTATAATTTTTTATATCATGCTTTTTTAGTCGAATGCTCAGTCCTTCAGTTTGCATAACTTAGAATGCTTTAAAATAAAGATATACCTTTCAGTTTAGAATATATTATTGTTGAGAATATCAGTATATTAGTTTACTTTCAGTTGGAATAGTACTTAACACCGATAGGACACGGGTTAAGATAACCCAAGTCCAGAACTATATTTCTACTGTATGTTGACATTTTAATCCTTTGGACATTTTATTTGTGGATCCACGACAGCCAGTGTTCATACACTTTGCATGATACTAAAGCCCATCCAATTGTAGTTACTAGTTGGGACCTATTTAGTATAAATGGGGTATGTCAGTTAATGGTATCTCCCACAGTTAAAACTCAGTTATTGAATGACCTTGTAATAATTTTATTCTATATAATATTGATCAGCTGTTACATTCTTATTTACTTGGTTATTGTATCAATTCACATCCCCCAGTTTCAGACCCTATATTTATTCATGACACTCAGTTTATTTTTACTTGATTTTATTCTATGACTTTTCAGACTATCGCTGGATATTAGTATATATTTATTTGACATAGAGGCATTGCATAATAGTTCATTTTTGTGCATTTAGTTTGCACTCAAATTCATCTCTTATTCACAATTGGATAGATCTTATGCAAAATCTCATAGATTTGAAAACTAATTGATGTTCACTACTTTAAATTTTATGCCCTTTGTGGTGTGCTCAAACTGATCCACTATACATCTGTGAATGATGAATGTTGAAATGGCATGTGCATTAGTTTGATAATTTTAATATTTAGCCCCTATTTTAACACCTTTAGATGCGTAGATTAGGGACTTGACTTTTCCATGTTTATGATTGTTTTCTTCGTTATTGGTACTTCTTAAACACTATTACATGTTAAAACTTGTGTGTATCCAAAAAATAAAGGGAAAATATGTTAGCAAAAAGAATTTGCAAGAATGTTGCCCTCTCTGAATATATGCTCCACCTCCACCTCCCTATTTGCAATAGATCTTACTGAATTTATCTTCTTAACCTCCATAGTTATGTGCCAAGGTATTTCTCATATTTCATTAAGAACTTTTTTAAGTGTTAGAGAATTGAATTATATAAGCAGAAGCCAAAGGTTATGAGATGCACAATACTCTAAACAACTACTCAAAGCCATTATTTTAGCCTTTAATAGACATCCACCCCGCATCAATCTTTCTTCTGCATAAGCAATAATCCCTTCTCTATATTTTATGCAAAATTCACTAGAACTAGGTGCATGATTGCTCTTACAAGCTATATCACAATTGCATTTGAATGTACCCCTTGCATGAAGTTTTCATCTGACAACTATACAAACTATAACAGAAATGTAATCATAAATACTTCACTATCATAAGTCAATTGTTTGAAATACCCTTCAACTATGGATATCCGGCAATAGCAAACAATAGAATATTCCTATTAATTTCCATGACCATGCTATAAAAATGCATCTTTTCCCAGCGATCTGCAAGACATCATCTAAATATAGTATTTTTAAGGTGGATAAATAGAGTCTTACATTAGCTGCCAACATATGTTAGAGCTTATTAGCAACTGCACATGCAATAAAAAGATGTTCAAAAGTTTCTATCTCAGCACTATTTAGAAAACAACATTGCATATTATCCTCCACTTTTAATTTTACTAGAACTTCACCTATGGTAATTCTTTTATTCCATAATCTCTTTAGCCAGAAGGATACCATTACAGAACACCCTTAACCCAAATATTATGAAAAAAAACTTTGATTTCCCTAGAAAGTCTCACTATATTCTAAGCACTTCCTATAGAAAACTTTCTAGAGCTATTCAATATCCACCATGTTATGTCCTATTCTTCAGTTTTCTATACTACACTTATTTCTCTGACAATATGAAAACATATATCATCAAGGAAAATTTTGTATAGTAAAGGTTCATTCCATTTATTCTACATCATCAATTATTTCATATCTTCCAAAATAAATTATTAGCATTAATTACATATAGAACATAATACAGAAACATATGTTGGTTCAAATTATCAAACCCAAGGCTAGAGTGGCCACATCTATGTTCCCACCAAATCTCCTAGTCAAAATAATCTCTATCTTCAAACATATTTTTCCATGTCTATGAGCCCCCTCTCCATCCAACAACCTGAGGTCTATGTCTTATATAATATTGTTCCACATAAAGTTAGCCCATAAATAATTTTTAAGACTAAAAATCCTCCATAATTTTGTAAAATGGGCCTTTGATACATAAAATATTGACTTGAAATCCCATCATCTTCATTCTTTGGGAAACTTATCTCTGACCATTAAATCCAATGTTTATTTCTCCTTTTTTATTTAAGAATATGGGAAAATTCTTGGATGATTATAAGTAACACATTTAGTTGGAATGATGCTTGATAACAAGCATATAGGCATGCTTTGCAACACACTATTAATCAAGACAAATTTACTCCAAAAGATATATCTTTCCTTTCCAACCTTACAATTTTCCATGGACCTCATCTCAAATATACAAAATGATGTTTCCTTATATCAGCATATCAAATTATACAACTTAGATAGATTAAAGTAAATTTACCTCTAGAGAACGCAGTGTTCTCCTCCATTTCCTGAAAAATTAAATGAGCAGCCTTACTAAACATAAAGATTAAACATTTTTCTCTATTTATTTTCTAACTTGATTTTCTCTCATAATCACTGAAGGTCTCCCTAGTCAATCAAAGAGTCCTTTTCTCAGTAGTAACAAACATATTGTTATCATCATAGGTGTAATGACTCTTCAGGTCATTTTCCATATTTTTACTTAATTTCATCTTTAAAGCTTTCATGTAGCTACCCCAAATCGTCTATGACATATTGGGATTGACTATTTGGTTATCGAGCAGTTCATTTGGTTTATAGAATCAATTTTCTATTTTAAAGTCTTCATAGGTTCTAAAATGGCCACCGGGTGAAAATTTTAGTAAAATGATCTCGTATACAAATTTTGATAGTTCCAACAGCTCTGGAATATTGATTTTAGGTTAGGTGGACTCTTAGTTTGGGTCCCCATATAAGACCCCTAAAACTTTTGATCAATTTATTTAAGACCCTCCCTCATGTGTAATGATAATTTTTTACTTAAAATATGGTAAGGGATGTTCAAGGAGTGTGTGGAGTAAGTTTTGGAATTTTCAAAAGGGGTTTAGGGTCATTTTGGGACCTGGAGGTAGTGAGGGTCTGCGATAATGGCATGCTATACAACTTAGACTCCGCGATATGAGCATGGCACGCTGGTTAAGCACTATGATAGTAGTATGCCATACTGCTATGTAAGAATTGCCCAGTTTTATTTATTTAGTTTCGGGCATGGGCTTTTTGGTCATGTGCCCCCTTAAATAACTTAAAAACACCAAATTGACTTCTTAATATTCAGATATCAAGATCAGATCACATGTTTCTCTTCTCTTCTAAAACTCCCAAACCTAGAAAACACAATGATTTTACAAAGATTCCATTATCTGGGAAGGTTTATGGGTAAATTGTTTTAATTTAGGATTAAAAAAATCATGTAGCTCACCAAGAAAGTGTTGTACTTGGGGGACCAACACTAGAAACCATATTTTCCAATGTTGGGGGTTGATATTACCATTTTATCTAATGAATATATTATATTTTGGATAACTATCTGTAACACCCCGTACTTTACCTAGCTTAAAACCGTCCCTAAAATATCAAAGATTCTATTCAAAGATGAATATCTTTTTATTTTCTACAGTATTTTCCATATATAGACTTTCTATTATAGGGGAAATTGAATAATCTTTCCATCAATATAATATTCTCCCAAATACAACACTCGCTGAAGGAGTTATGCAATTTTTTAATTTGATAGTGTTCCACCTGGGCACTTGGCGCATCGCGAAGACGGCAAAAATAACAATTGCCAATTCCAGTGGGCCTATGCAATATCCCCGCATCAATGAGAAACCCAAATTTCCAATTGTCCCATTCCAGTAGACCAGCGTGATGATGGTGCATCGCGCCAAAGGCCAAATTGGCAATACTATTGGGCACTGCGATGGTCGCACGTCGCGTTGAAGTTTCAGGTCCCAATTGTTAAAATCCAGTGGGACAACAAGATAGCTCTGCATCGTGGAGGTCCCCTATCTTCCAATCATCCTTTTTCCAGAGAGCCACCACGTAGTAGCGTGGCATGGTGGCCCAGTAAATTGAGATCTTTGTTTGATTTCCAATTTCAATTTAAAGTTTAATAGGGGAATTTCGGTCAATCCTCAAGGCCCCAATCCATCAAAAACACACCATTAAGCATATACCAAAGCACTTTATGCTTATTACATTACTTTTCTCTCAAAGGAAAACACTAGACTATCAAAGCTTCTTCTCTAAGAAACCCAATTCTTCAATTAATTCTCGAAGGAAATGTAAGATTAAGGATTCCCAAAATAAGAATTAATCTTCAACGCATCAATAGAGATCCAAGATTTATGTTTTAGTATCTAGTTCTTCAATTGAGGTATGTGGGGTTATGAACAAGGACAATTCTTTTGTCCTTGTGCCCAAAACTATCTTTTTAAGTTAAATTCACATGATTTGCAATTAGGGCTCATACCCAATTTTTAGTATTTGAAGATTATGAGGTTTCAAGTGATTGAATGTTGAATTTCATGACTATTTTCATATAATTATGCGTGTAATGTAATTTTCCAGATTTTCCAACGGAGTTTAAGAATGATATTGTTATTCTTGATTCTATTATTTTGATATTGTTAAAGTATTTTAAAGAAGTATATTGAGCATAATGTTTTGCTATGAATTTGAATGAGATTTAAAGCATGGGCTTTAGTCCCTAAGATGGAGTTGTGATATTTCAAGAAGATTATATTTTTAGTATGCTTTGATAAGTAAGTATTCAGATTTTCAAGAAAAAAGTTGATCTTTTGATCCTAAGCTAAGATAAAGAATCCACATTGTTCATATAGTTTGAGATTTAAAGAAAAAGAAGCTTATTTGATTTTCATTATTAACTCTTGTGCTATTTTAAGGTGGATTTCCTAAAGAATGAGCATAGCAGATTAAAGAGAGTAGTATTTAGCACCGAGTTGGGTATGACTCCAAAGACTCATGACCCAGAACTACGTGCCACTATAGAATTAATATTATTCCTACTTCTATATGTATGAATAAGATTGTGATCACTTAAGATAAGGATATACTCCCTGGCAAGAGTATGACACCTCTCCCCAATGTGAAGTTTCTTCCTTAGGAGGATGAGATATTGCACTCCACGTAGCTCGCATGGTTTATCTTGATTAGAAGAACCTCCCTTCTGATAGAGTGTTTTGCTTAAATTTTTAAAGCTTTCAGACTATAGATTTTAGAACAGAAAGAGTAACAGGAATGTTTTCTGAAAACTAAGTGTTAAGGCTCACAACTTTATTTCAGATTATTCTTTACAGAAAGATTATAGTTACAGATTCCAGCTTTTAAATTTTAGATTTTAGAGTGTCCTTTCTACACATAGACAATGTGATTTAAAGAGAGAATACGAGTACAACTTTTAGCTCTAAGTGTTATAGCTCATGAGATTTATAAAGTATGTTTAACTCCTTATTGAGACATATTATAGTATTTTAGATATTCCATCTTTTGTGAGTCATTTACATTTAGCATGCGTTGTTTTATAAATGATAAATATGATATAATATTTTACTTATGCATTTTTCCCCCATATACTCAGTATATCCTCAAAGTACGGATCCACATATACATCTATTTGCTACATTGTTACATAATATAGGTGCAAGTAGTAGTATGTGAAGACAGAATTAGATGGTTGCAGATGATGAGTTCTCCTACTTCGGGGACTTTAGTTAGATGTCATTTATGTACTTTACTTTCTTACTCATATGTATTAATTAGTGGTAGTTAAAGTCACATCCCAGCTATCTATAGTCAGTATAGTAGAGGCTTCACAGATTTCAGTTAGAGTCAGTTATGTAAATTTCAGCCCCTCTTTTCTAATTATATCAGAATGTAACATGGTATCAATATTTTATTTTCATAGATTCTATTGTATTTATGTTTTTGCACAGTAAATTCAGCAGTTTATGCATATTTAAATCAGTTGCTCAACAGTATGCCAGTTCATGGGTTAGCTTGGGATTACTTATGGTCCTAAGCACTGTGTGATATCTCGGGACAAATTTTTAGGTGATACAAACTTGGTATCAGAGCCAGGTTCAAGTTTTCTAGGGTGTCTATGAAGCCGTGTCTAGTAGATTCTTGCAGAACAGTATGGAGACATTTGTACTTTTTTTTGAGAGGCTATAAGTCATTTAAGAAAAGTTTCCTTTATTTCCCACTCTAGATCATGCAGTAAAGTTATTTTTCTCAGAATCTTCTATCTATTCGTGTGTTAACATAAAATTCCTCATCTATGTATTATTCTTGAGACAACACGATTAGTATGTTCCAATTCATCCCCAAATAATGTTCTCAGATTTACTAGCAGAAACTTCAGTAGTCACACAAAGGGCTTGAGAGGAGATCCCTAGTGTGTGAAGTCCCTCAAGTTGAAAGTTATGTCCTCATCCTTATGAGTTGTTTAGTTGAGACAGAATTAGATATATATTTAGATTGCTTATTCATCTTTTTCAATACAAATAGTGCTCATGAGAGGAGATAGTATGAACCTAGACTACTAAAATAATATTCATTTAAGGGATAATATGAGCTTTAGTGTTATGATTTATTAATAGTAGAACCTTATTATAGTTGGAAGTATGGGTATAGAAGAGTAGTGATAAGAAAAGTGGGAATGGCAATTCATAGAAAGTATAGAGGTGAAATTATGCATGTTATATATTTTGCATTATGGGGATATGTCCTGGTGTGTTAGTTTAGAGAAAGGTGGAGAAACAGTTATTTGTTAAGGAGAATTATTGTTTTCTTGAAGTAAGGAAGGGGTTATTGATGATAGTTATTGTGTTGGAAAGTATCAGATATTAATGAAGTGTTTGTGGTTTAGTATCATTAATTTAGGCTTCCCTTGAGATTGCAAAAAAGAGTTTAGCTGAAACTTATGGAGCTATGATAGTAATTTAGATGTATAGATGGGTATATAGTAAAAATGTGTTGAATGAGGATGTGTTAATGGATTGTAAATAAGACAGGTCATATGATTTTGACCGATTATTATTATTATGAAGATCTAGTGGACATGTTTTATTTTATAACTTCCAATTGAGAATTTTATGTAAAGTGGGTTGTTAAATCATGCTTAGCACTAGATAATAAGTTTGAACAGTTGTTGGTCATTGAGGTGGATGTAATGATTTCCTTAGTTAATAGTTCTAGTTATATGGAAGTGATCTAGTAGGCTTGAACAGTATGTACAAGAGTTTGAGTCCATTTTTTGTAATTAAGTATGATGATGTATGAATAATGATGAAGTATGCCTAAGGTGATATAGGATTGCTTTATTTTCTAAGTTTATTACATTTTTTCTGTGTTGGTAGTACCATTGAGTTGCTAAGTGGAAGAAGACTAGTTATTTGATATATGGTGTTCTAAATAGCTAAGTTAAGGATTTTCGATTGATGAAGTTGGGCCTTCTTGATATGATCTTGATTCTCATGGTTTAGAGATATAAGTTTAGAGATGCGATAAGGCTATAGAGAAAGAAGCATGGTTTTTTAAAAGTTAAAGATATTCATGCTAAGTGTTCGAATCTATGTTTGAAACCTTGATGAATAAGTGAATAGAAATGAGAGTTGAAGCTGTAGATGGTGTGAATTCATGATATGGTTATACTCATGAAGATTCTAAGTTAGTAAGTGTTCAAGATATTATATGACAACTAGTAGGGGATATAGAAAGATAGAGTTGTACCTCAGAAGAAGTATTAGAAGTGGGTTTTACACTTTCAAGTGTAGTCTTTCATAGAAAGTTTATAATTTGCATGTATCATTGTGTTTTAGGCTCTAGCGTGCAGTGATTTTAGTCCACTTTAAAGTATAGTAAAGGGTTCCTCAGACTTAGAGTGATAGCTTAAAGTTAAGGGGGAGATGATAGAATGGATACCAAAGTCAGGCTTCCAAATTCTAGTAAGTGATGTCAATGTAGTATAGAAAGTCAGTAAGAGAGGATGATGCACGAACCATTCTCATCTCACTACAAAGTTTTGTACTTTAGTTATCCCAATATTTACTCATACCTAATGTGTTATTTCCCTAAACATAGCTCATATTCTTGCGTATAATAGAGGGTCATGTACTCTCCTAGTTCCAAGTAAGAGGAGTTCCAGTTCAACGAGTACTTGGAATCATATTCCAGAAGTTATGAACTCTAAATTTAGGTCATCCAGATCATGACTGATGTACCTAAGCTTTATGATAAGTTCAGTTTTGGTGCTCATGTAATACTCATAACGATCATCAAAATTTAGATTTATATCATAAACGTCCTCATATTTGAGCTATTTAATTAATCCATGTCATGAATAATTTATTCCTTAGGCCTAAGTGAAGTGTCAAGCTATGCTTAGTATCCCTTCATGTTCTGGATCCTAATATTCCAATTTTTCAGTGACCTCTCCCAGGTCAAGGTAGTGATGATGACCAATTATGTGGATAGGAGATAGTAAATGTGCTATGTTTGGGAAGATTGTTATAAGCTGGTTTTGTGTAAGTCTACAAGTTTGAAAGATTTTTTTAGGAGAAGTTTATTTTCTTGTGTATGACTTGGTTAGTTAAAAATATTTTATTAGTGTCTTCCTAAGAATTGAATAGTGCATTGAAGTTGTTATTGATAGATGTATTAAAGGATGTGATAAAGATACTTTTATGGGTGTTTGTGTAAAAGTGCATGTGTGGTTATGAAAGTAGGATTGAATGTGATATTGGTATATAAGTGGATAGGTGTGATGTGCACTAACGTATTTCTGGTAAGAGGTTGAATTTAGTTGTTAAAGTGATTAGAGAAATCATCCTAAAGTGAGTAGTTGTGTGAAATTCTTGGGGTATAGAATTCATGGTTCTGGCTAGTTTTATAAGGTTATAGGCAGTACCTTGTGATTTCGAGTTAGGCTTGCCCTTGATGAGAGGAATTAGTTTAGTTTCGACTTTAGTAGATGGAATTAGCAATGCCATGTGAGAATTATAAGTTGAATCAAATGTGTATGGTATTTAAGGGGAATAGTATAGTTGAGGGTGTGTTTGAGAAGATTTGCTAAGCTTGAAAGTAATAAGTTTCTTTGATTAAGGCCTAGAAATTTGCTCCTAGCTTAGGATTTACGGATCTATGTACCATGCTATGGATTTAGAGCTATGTTGTAATTTCTTATTCAGAGGTCTTGTACTGATCATGCCCATAGTTTCTGCTCCCTAATATCATTAGAACTTCCTAGAAGAGTGTTGAAGAAATACTCCCTTTGGATATGAGCATTCAGTATGATCCAGTCCATATAGCCAGCAATTCAGTTTGATAGTCAAGCAGACAAATTTCTAGAGTTTTTTCATCTTTGGATTTAGTCTAGTCTCAATACTTGAAAGTTTGTGAGTATAGCCACTTCAAGAGGTAGTTTGTTTGCATCCAGGTCAATTGTAAAAGTCAGCCCAGTACATGTATCATGCATCTGTTTCAGAGTCAAATATAAGTCATGATTAGTTCATAAGTATCCTGTGTATTATCTTGGTCTTTTCCTAAGTTTTCAACCAAATTAGTATCATTCAGGGAAAAATGATCCCAAGGGGGAGAATGTGTAATACCCCAAGTTTTTATGTCATAAACCTCTCATTCTTTTTCTCACAAAATCAGATCCATCCAAAAGTAATGGTCACTTATAAGTTGATGCAGTCATTTCTATCTCAGCCATATAGCTATTTTCATGAGAATTAATGCACTCTCAGATTAGTTCAGTAGCTCATTATGTTTAAGATTCAGCTACTCAGTTTATTTCAGTTGTGTATGATAGCTTATAGCCTCAATTCCTTAGTGTTTTCAGATTAATTAGCCACATTCGAGGATGGATGTTCCTAAGGGGGATATATTGTAACTCTCCGTACTTTTCCTAGCTTAAAACCTTCCTTAGAATGTCAAAAATTTACTTCAAAGATGAATACCTTTTTATTTTATGCGGTATTTTCCAGATATAGACTTTCTATTATGTGGGAAATTGAATAAGCTTTCCATAGACATAAGATTTGCCCAAATCTAACACTTGGTGACGGAGTTATGGAATTTTTTAAGTTGATATTATGCCACCTGGGCACCTGGTGTATCGCGGAGAAGAGAAAAATGACAATCATCAATTCTAGTGGCCCTCTGCGATAGCCTCACATCACGGAGATGCTCCAATTCCCAATTGTTCCATTCCAGTAGATCGGCGCGATGATGGCACATTGCACCAAAGGTCAAATTGGCATTACTTTAGGGTACCGCAATAGCGGCACATCACGTTGAAGTTCCAGGTCTCAATTGTCAAAATCCAGCGGGACAACGTGATAGTTCCATATCGCGGAGCTCCCCCATCTCCTAGACTTCCTTTTCCAATGAGCCACAGCGATAGTTGCGCATCATGGTTTCCCAATAAATTGGGATTTTTGGTCGATTTCCAATTTCAATTTAAGTTTAATAGGTGCATTTTGTCAATCCCCAGTGCCCCAATCCATCTAAAAACATCATTACGCATATACCAATGTACTTTAAGCTTAATTCATCACTTTTCCCTCAAAAGAAAACCGTAGATCATCAAAGCTCCTTCTCCAAGAAACCCAATTCTTCCATTAATTCTCTAATAAAATTAAGGATTAAGGATTCCCAATACAAGAACCCTAAGAATTCATCTTCAAAGCATCAATAGAGAATAAAGATTCAAGTTTTAACATCTAGTTCATCAATTGAGGTATGTGGGATTATGAACGAGGACAATCCTTTCGTCCTTGTGCCCAAAACTATCTTTTTAAATTGAATTCACATGATTTATAATTAGGGCTCATACCCAATTTATAGTATTTGAAGATTATGAGGTTTCAAGTGATTGAATGTTAAATTACATGACTATTATCATATAATTATGTGTATAATATGATTTTTCAGATTTTCCAATGGAGTTTAAGCATTATATTGTGATTCTTGATTCTATTATTTTGATATTGTTAAAGTATTTTCAAGAAGTATATTGAGCATGATGTTTTTCTATAAATTTGCATGAGATTTAAAGCATGGTCTTTAAGCCCTGGGACTAAGTTTTCATATTTCAAGAAGATTATATTTTTAGTATTCTTTGATAAGCAAGTATTCAGATTTTCAAGAAAGAAGTTAATCTTTTGATCCTAAGCTAAGATAAAGAATCCACATTCTTCATATAGTATGAGATTTAAAGAAAGAGAAGCATATTTCGTTTTCATTATAAACTCGTGTGCTATTTTAAGGTGAATTTCCTAAAGAATTAGCGTAGCAAATTAAAGGGAGTAGTATTTAGCAACGAGTTGGGTATGATTCCAAGATCTTATGCCCCAGAACTACGTGCCACCAAATGATTAATATTATTACCATTTCTATGTGAAAGACTAAGATTGTGATCTCTTAAGATAAGGTTATACTCCCTAGCAAGATTATGGCACCTCTCCCCAACGTGAGATTTTTTCATAGGAGGATGAGCCGTTGGACTCCATATAGCTTGCATAGTTTATGTCGGTTATAAGAACCTCCATTCGGATAAAGTATTTTCCTAAAAGTTTTAAGTTTTTAGACTATAGATATTAGAACAGAACGAGTAACAGAAAAGTTTCAGAAATCTAAGTGTAAAGGCTTACAACTTTATTTTAGATTATGCTTACAAAAAGATTATAGTTACAAATTCCAGCTTTCAGATTTTAGATTTTACAGTGAGTCCTTTCTACACTTAAACAGTATAATTTAAAGAGAGAATACAAGTACAACTTTTAGAACTAAATGTTATGGCTCAAGAGATTTATAAAGTGTGTTTTACTCCTTATTGGTACATATTAAAGTATTTTAGATATTCTAACTTATGCGAGTCATTTATATTTAGCAAGCATTATTTTATAAATGATGAATACGAGATGATGTTTTACTGATGCATTTCATCCCCATATACTCAGTACATTGTCAAATTACTATTCCGTATATACATCTATGTTCTACATTATCTCATAATGTATGTGCAAGTTGTAGTATGTGTAGACAGAATCAGACAATTACAGATTCCAGCAAACAGATGATGAGTCCTCCTACTTTGGGGACTTTAATTAGATGTCATTTATCTAATTTACTTTCTTAATCATATGTATTAATTAGTGGTAGTTGGAGTCACGCCCCAGCTATCTATAGTCAGTATAGTAGAGGCTTCACAGATTTCAGTCAGAGTTAGTTATTTAAATTACAGTCCCTCTTTTCAGATTGTGTCAGAATGTAAGATGGCATCAGTACTGTATTTTCATAGTTTCGGTCATTTTCATTTTTCCACACTTTAATTCAGCACTTTATACATATTTGAATTAGCTTATTAACAATATGTCAGTTCATAGGTTAACTTGGGATCACTTGTGGTCCTAAGCATTGTATAACGTCTCGGGATAGATTTTCGAGGCATTACAAACTTGGTATTAAAGCCAGGTTCAAGTGTCCTAGGTGTCTATGAAGTCGTGTCTAGTAAATTCTTACGGAATGGTATAGAGTTATCTATACTTTTCTTTAAGAGGCTACGAGGCATTAAAGAAAAGTTTCCTTTATTTCCTACTCTAGATTGTACAGTAAATTTATTTTTCTCAGAATCTTCTATCTATTCGTGTGATGCTCCAAAATTCCTTATCTATGTATTATACTTGAGATAACACGATTAGTAAGTTCCAATTCATCCCAGATAATGCTCTCAGATTTACCAGCAGAAACTTCAGAAGTCAGACAAAGGGATTAAGAGAAGCTCCCTAATGTGTTAAGTCCCACAAGTTGAAAGTTGTGTCCTCATCCTTATGAGTTATTCAGTTGAGATAGAATTAGATATGTATTCAGATTTCCCAATGATCCATTTCAATACGGATAGTTCTCATGAGAGGAGATAGTATGAACCTAGACTATTAAATATAGTGTACATTTGAGGGATATTATGAACTTCAGTGTTATGATTTATAAATAAAAGGACCTTATTATAGTTGGAAGTATGGGTATAGAAGATTAGTGATAAGAAAAATTGGAATAGCTATTGATAGAAAATATAGAGGTGAACTTATGCATGTTATAGATCTTACATTATGGGGATATGTCTTGGTGTGTTAGTTTATAGGTAGATAGAGACAGAGTTATTAGTTAAGGAGAATTATTGTTTGCTTGAAGTAAGCAGGGGGTTATTTATGATAGTTATTGTGTTTTAATAGTATCGGTTATTAATGAAGTGTTAGTGGTTTAGTATCATTAATTTAGGCTTCCCTTGAGGTTGCAAAAATGAGTTTAGCTGAACCTATGGAGCTATGATAGTAATTTAGATGTATAGATGTATAAATAGTAATGATATGTAGAAAGAGGATTAGTTAATGGATTGTAAATAAGATAGGTCATATGATTTTGACCGATTACTATTATTATGAAGATCTAGTGGACTAGTGTTTCTTGATGTTTTATTTTATAACTTCCAAATGAGAATTATATGTAAGGTAGGTGGTTAAATTATGTTTATCATTAGACAATAAATTTGAACAGTTATTGGTCATGGAGGTAGATATAATGATTTCTTTGGTTAGTGGTGCTAGTTATATAGAAATGATCTAGTAGGCTTGAACAGTATGTACAAGAGTTTGATTCCGTTTTTCATAATTATGTAGGATGTTGTATGCATGATGAAAATGTATGCCTAATGTGATATGCGATTTCTTTATTTTCTAACTTTAATACGTGTTTTGTGTGGTTTGTAGTACCATTGAGTTGCTAAGTGGAAGAAGACTAGTTAGTTGGTATATGGTGTTTTACATAGCTAACTTAAAGAATTTGAATTGATTATGTTGGCCCTTCTTGATATGATCTTGATTCTCATGGTTTAGAGATATAAGTTTAGAGATGCGATATTAGTAGGCTATCATAAAAGCAGCATGGTCTATTAAAGGTTGAATACATCTGTGCTAAGTGTTAGAATCTATGTTTGAAACCTGGAAGAATGAGCAAATAGAAATGAGAGTTGAAGCTCTAGATGGTGTGAATTCAGGATATAGTATACTCATGAAGATTCTAAGTTATAAAGTGTTCAAGATATTATATGACGACTAGTGAGGGATATAGAAAGATAGAGTTGTTCCTCAGATAAAGTATTACAAGCAGGTTTTACACTTTCAGGAGTAGTCTTTCAGAATAGGTTTATTATTTTTGTGTATTGTTGTGTTTCAAGCTCAAGGGTACAGTAATTGTAGTCCAGTTTAGAGTTTAGTAAAGGGTTCCTCAGACTTAGAGTAATGGCTTAAAGCTAAGGGAAAGATGATAAAATGGGTACCAAAGTCAGACTTCCAAATTATAGTAAGTGATACCAGTGTAGTATAGAAAGTCAATAAGAGAGGATGATGCTCGACCCATTCTCATCTCAGTACAAAGTTTTGTACTTCAAGTATCACAATATTTACTCATGCCTCAAGTGTCAGTTCCCTGGCCATAGCTCATATTCATGCATATAATAGAGAGTCATGTAATCTCCCAATTCTTAGTAAGAGGAGTTCTAGTTCATCGAGCAGTTGGAATCATATTCTAGAAGTTAAGAACTCTAAATTCAGGTCATGTAGATCATCACTCATGTACTCATGCTTTATAATTAGTTTAGTTTTAGTACTTATGTAACACTTGTAATGATCAGCGGAATTTCAATTTATTTCATGAACGTCCTCAGATTAGATCTCTTTAATTAATCCATGTGGTGAATACTTTATTCCTCAAGCCTTGATTAAGTGTCGAGCTATTCT
Source organism: Capsicum annuum (assembly GCF_002878395.1). Classification (NCBI taxonomy): domain Eukaryota; kingdom Viridiplantae; phylum Streptophyta; class Magnoliopsida; order Solanales; family Solanaceae; genus Capsicum; species Capsicum annuum. Next base: position 127,778,785 of record NC_061119.1, on the reverse strand, counting down.
TAGTATCCCTTCATCTTCTGGATCCTGACATTCCAACTTTTCAGTGACCTCCCCCATGTCAAGGTAGTGATGATGAGCAATTGTGTAGATCGGTGATAGTAAATGTGTTGTATTTAGGAAGATTGTTTTAAGCTTGTTTTGTGTAACTCTATAAGTTTGAAAGAATTTTTTAGGAGAAGTTCATTTTCTTATATATGACTTGGTTAGTTAAAAATATTTTATTAGTGTCTTCCTAAGAATTGAATAGTGCATTGAAGTTGTTATTGATAGATGTATTAAAGGATGTGATAAAGATACTTTTATGGGTGTTTGTGTAAAAGTGCATGTGTGGTTATGAAAGTAGGCTCGAATTTGATCACGGTATATAAGAGGATAGGTGTGATGTGCGCTGACCAATTTCTTGAAAAAAGTTGAATTTAGAAGTTAAAGTGATAAGAAAAATCATCCTAGACTGAGTAGTTGTGTGACAATGCTTGGGGAATTAAATTCTTGGTTCAGTCTAGTATTATGAGATTATGTGTAGTACCTTGTGGTTCCAGTTAGGCTTCACCTTGATGAGATGATTTAGTTTAGTTTAGACTTTAGTAGATGGAATTATCAATGCCATGTGAGAATTATAAGTTGAATCAAATGTGTATGGTATTTGAGGGGAATAGTATAGTTGAGGGAGTGTTTGAGAAATGTTTCTAATCTTGAAAGTAAGAAGTTGATTTGACTAATGCCTAGAAATTCTCTCCTAGCTTAGGATTTATGGATCTATGTACCATTCTATAGATTTGGAGTAATGTTGTAATTCCTTATTCAGAGGTCTTGTTTAGATCATGCCTAGAGTTTTTCCATCCCTAATATTGTTAGAACTTCCAAGAAAAGTGCTCAAGAAATACTCTATTTTGATACGAGCATTCAGTATGTCCTGTCCATGGAGCCAGCAATTCGGTTTGACAGTCTAGCAGATAAATTTCTATAGTTTTTCTATCTTCGGATTTAGTCTAGTCTCACTACCTTAAAGTTAGTGAGTATGGCCACTTCAAGAGGTAGTTTGTTCGCATCCAGGTAAATTGTGAAATTCAGCTCAGTACATGCATCATGCATCATGCATCAGTTTTAGATTCAGATATTAAGTCATGATTCAATTCATAAGTATCTTGTGTATCATCTTAGTCTTTTCCTAGGTTTTCAACCAAATTAGTATCATTCATAGACAAATGATCCCAAGGGAGAGATATTGCAATACCCCGAATTTTCATATCATAAACCTCTCATTCTTTTTCTCACAAAATCAGATCAAGCCTAAAGTAATGGTCACTCATAAGTTGACTCTCTCGTTTCTATCTCAACCATATAGCTATTTTCATGAGAAGTCATGCACTCGCAAATCAGTTCAGTAGTTCCCTGTGTTTAAGATTCAGTGATTCAGTTCATTTCAATTGTGAATGATAGCTTATAGCCTCATATTTCTCAATATTTTCACCTTAATTAGCAACATTCGAGGATGAAAGTTCCCAAAGGGGAGATATTGTAACACCCAGTACTTTTCGTAGCTTAAAACCGTCCCTAGAATGTCAAAGATGAATACCTTTTTATTTTATGCGGTTTTACAAGATATAGAATTTCTATTGTGTGGGAAATTGAATAATCTTTCCATCGATATAAGATTCGCCCAAATCTGACACTCAGTGAAGGAGTGATAGCATTTTTTAAGTTGATAGTGTGCCACCTAGGCACTTGGCGCATCGCGGAGATAAAAAAAATGAAAATTCTCAATTCCAGTGGCCCTTCACAATATCCCCACATCATGGATAATCCAAAATTCCTAATTGTCCCATTCTAGTAGACCGGCACGATGATGGCATATCGCACTGAAGGACAAATTGACATTACTATAGGGCACCGCGATGCTGGCACATTGTGTTGAAGTTCCAGTTCCTAATTGTCAAAATCTAGTAGGACAATGTGATAGCTCTGCATCGCAGAGGTCCCCCATCTCCCATTCATCCTTTTTAAGAGAGCCACCACAATAATGACGCATCGGGATGCCCCAGTAAATCGGGATATTTGGACAATTTCCAGTTCCGATTTAAAGTTTAATAAGGGCATTTTGGTCAATCCTCAGGGACCAAATCCATCCAAAACACATCATTAAGCATAAACCAAAGAACTTTATGCTTATTTCAACACCTTTCTCTTAAAAGAAAACCCTAGATCATCAAAGCTCCTTCCCAAAGAAACCCAATTCTTCCACTAATTCTTTTAGAAATTCAAGATTAAAGATTCCTAATACAAGAACCCTATGAATTCATCTTCAAAGCATCAATAGAGATCCAGGATTAAAGTTTTAGTATCTAATTCATCAATTGAGGTATGTAGGGTTATGAACAAGGACAATCCTTTCATCCTTGTTGCCAAAACTATCTTTTTGAGTTAAATTAACATGATTTGCAATTAGGGCTCATACCTAATTTTTAGTATTTGAAGATTATGATGTTTCAAGTGATTTAATGTTAAATTGCAAGACTATTTTTGTATAATTATGCCTATAATACAATTTTCCATATTTTCCAATATCGTTTAAGCATGCTATTGTGATTCTTGATTCTATTATTTTGATATTCTTAAAGTATTTTCAAGAAGTATATTGAGCATGCTATTTTTCTATGAATTTTCATGAGATTTAAAGTATGTCCTTTAAGCCCTAAGATTGAGTTTTGATATTTGAAGACGATTATATTTTTAGTATGCTTTGATAAGAAAGTATTCAGATTTTCAATAAAGAAGTTGATATTTTTATCCTAAGCTAATATAAGGAATCCACATTGTTCATATAGTTTAAGATTTATAGAAAGAGAAGCATATTTGGTTTTCATTATAAACTCTTATGCTATTTTAAGATGGATTTCCTAAAAAATGAGCAAAACAGAGTAAAGAGAGTAGTATTTAGCACCGAGTTGGGTATGATTCGGAGGTCTCAAGACCCAGAACTACGTGCCACCATAGGATTAAGATTATACCCACTTCTATATGGATGTTTATGATTGTGATCTATTAATATAAGGTTATACTCCCTAGAAAGCATATGACACCTCGCCCCAATGTGAGGTTTCTTACTTAGGAGGATGAGACATTGGACTCCATATTTGTCGCATTGTTTATGTTGATTAAATGATCCTCCCTTCAGATAAAGTCTTTTCCTTAAAGTTTTAAATCTTTCAGACTACAAATTTTAGAATACAAAGGGTAATAGGAAAGTTTTCAGAAAACTCAGTGTAAAGGCTCACAACTTTATTTCAGATTATTCTTTACAGAAAGATTATAGTTATAGATTCCAACTGTCAGATTTCAGATTTTAGAGTGAGTCATTTCAATACTTAGACTATATGATTTAAAAAGAAAAGACAAGTACAAATTTTAAAATTAAATGTTATGGCTCATGAGAATTATAAAGTGTATTTTAATCCTTATTGATACATATTACAATATTTTAGATATTCCAGCTTATGTGAGTCATTTACATTTAGCATGCATTGTTTTATAAATGATGAATATGAGATAATGTTTTAATTATGCATTTCACCCCCATATACTCAGTATATTCTCAAAGTACTGATCTACATATATGTCTATTTTCTATATTGTCACATAATATAGATGCAAGTAGTAGTATGTGCAGATAAAATTAGACAGTTGGAGATTCCAGCCAGAAGATGATGATTCCTCCTACTTTAGGGACTTAGTTAGATGTCATTTATGTACTTTACTTTATTACTCTTATGTATTGATTAGTGGTAGTTAGAGTCGCGCTCCAGCTATCTAAAGGCAGTATAGTAGAGGCTTCATAGATGTCAGTTAGAGTAAGTTGTGTAAATTTCTTTCCCTCTTTTTAGATTCTATCATAATGTAAAATGGTATCAGTATTGTATTTTCATAGATTCCATTATAGTTATGTTTCTGCATAATAAATTCAGCACTTTATACATATTTAAATCAGTTGCTTAATAGTATGCCAGTTCATGGGTTAGCTTGGGATCACTTGTGGTCTGAAGGACCGTGTGACGTCTCGAGATAGATTTTTGGGGAGTTACAAACTTGGTATCAGAGACAGGTTCAAGTGTCCTAGGGTGTTTATAAAGCCTAGGTTCATGTAGTAAAGTTGTTTTTCTTAGATTCTTCTCTCTATTCGTATGTTACCCCAAAATTCCTTATCTATGTATTATTGAGATAACACGATTAGTAAGTTCCAATTCATCCCCATATAATGCTCTCATATTTACTAGCAAAAACATCAGATTGAGAAAGAATTAGCTTTGTATTCAGAATTCCCATTGATCTTTTTCAATACAAATAGTGCTCATGAGAGGAGATAGTATGAACATAAACTATTAAATATAGTGTGCATTCGAGGGATGTTATGAACTTTAATGTTTTGATTTATGAATAGTAAAACCTTATTATAGTTGGAAGTATGGACATAGAAGAGTAGTGATAAGAATAGTGGGAATGGCAATTGATAGAAAGTATAGAGCTGAACTTATGCATGTTATAGATTTTGCATTATGGGGATATGTCCTAGTGTGTTAGTTTAGAGGAAGGTAAAGAAGGAGTTATTAGTTAAGAAGAATTATTGTTTTCTTGAAGTGTGCAAGTGGTTATTGGTTATAGTTATTGTGATTGAAAAGTATCGAATATTAAAGAAATATTAATGGTCTAGTAGTATTAATTTAGGCTTCCCTTAAGGTTGTAAAAAGGAGTTTAGCTGAAATTTATGGAGGTATGATAGTAACTTTGATGTATAGATGGATAAATAGTAATGATGTATAGAAGGAGAATGTGTTAATGGATTGTAAATAAGATAGGTCATATGATTTTGACCGATTACTATTATTATGAAGATCTAGTGGACTAGTGTTTCTTGATGTTTTAATTTATAACTTCCAAGTGAGAATTGTATGTAAGGTGGGTTGTTAAATCATGTTTAGCACTAAACATTAAGTTTTAAATATTGTTGGTCATAAGGTGGATGTAATGAATTCCTTGGTTATAGTGCTAGTTATATGGATGTGATCTAGTAGGCTTTAACAGTATGTACAAAAGTTTGAGTCCATTTTTTATAATTAAGTATGATATTGGACGACTGATAAAGAAGTATGCCCAAGGTTATATGGGATTGCTTTATTTTCTAAGGTTATTACATGTTTTGTATGGTTGGTAGTACCATTGAGTTTCTAAGTGGAAGAAGACTAGTTTGTTGCTATATGGTGTTATAAATAGCTCAGTTAAGGAGTTTTGATTGACGATATTGGGCATTCTTGATATTTTCTTAATTCTCATGGTTTAGAGATATAAGTTTAGAGATGTGATATTAGTAGGCTATGACTAAAGATGCATGGTTTATTAAAAATGTAAGACATCCATGCTAAGTGTTAGAATCTGAATTTCAAACTTTAAAGAATGAGCGTATAGAAATGAGAGTTGAAGCTCTAGATAGTGTGAATTTAATATATGGTCTTACTCATGAAGATTCTAAGTTAGTGTTCAAGATATTATATGACGACTAGTGGGAGCTATATAAATATAGAGTTGTACCTCGAAAGAAGTATTAAAAGTGGGTTTTACACTTTCAAGTGTAGTCTTTCAGAGAAAGTTTATTATTTGCGTGTATCATTGTGTTTAAAGTCAGTAAGAGAGGATGATGCTTGATCCATTCTCATCTCAGTACAAAGTTTTGTACTTCGGTTATCCTGATATTTACCCATACCTCACGTGTCAGTTCCCTAACCATAGCTCATGTTTATGCATATAATAGAGAGTCATGTACTCTCCCAGTTCCTAGTAAAAGGAGTTTTTGTTCATCGAACAGTTGGAATCATATTCCAAAAGTTATGAACTCAAAATTCAGGTCATGCAGACCATGACTCATTTACTCATGCTTTATAATAAGTTTAGTTTCATTACTCATGCAACACTCATAACGATCAGTGGAATTAAGATTTATATCATGAACGTCCTTCGATTATATCTCTGTAATTAATCTAGGTCATGAATGCTCTATTCCTCAGGCCTCGGTGAAGTATCGAGATATGCTTAGTATCCCTTCATGTTCTGGATCTTCATATTCCAACTTTTTAGTGACCTCCCCCAGGTCAAGGTAGTGATGATGAGCAATTGTGTGGATGGGAGATTGTAAATATGTTATGTTTGGGAAGATATTTGTAAGCTAGTTTTGTATAAGTCTATAAGTTTGAAAGAATTTTGAGGTGAAGTTTATTTTCATGTGTATGACTTGGTTAGTAAAAAATATTTTATTAGTGTCTTCCTAAAAATTGAATAATGAATGAAAGTTGTTATAGATAGAGGTATTAGATGATGTTAGAAAGATGCTTTTATGTGTGCTTTTTTAGAAGTGCATGTGTGTTTATGAAAGTAGGCTTGAATTTGATAATGGTATATATGAGGATATGTGTGATGTGCGCTAATGAATTTCTAGTAAGAGGTTGAATTTAGTTGTTAAAGTGATAAGAAAAATCATCATAGATTGAGTAGTTGTTTGACAATGCTTGTGGTATTGAATTCATCGTTCTGGCTAGTATTATGAGGTTATGTGTAGTACCTTGTGATTCCTAGTTAGGCTTGACCTGGATGAGAGGATTTAGTTTAGTTTACACTTTAGTAGACGAAATTATCAATGACATATGAGAACTATATGTTGAATCAAGTGTGTATGGTATTTGAGAGGAATAGTATAGTTGAGGGTGTGTTTGAGAAGTGTTGCTAAGCTTGAAAGTAAGAAGTTGCTTTGATTAAGGCCTAGAAATTCTATCCTAGCTTAGGATTTATGGATATATGTCTCATGCTATGTATTTGGAGCAAGGATGTAATTCCTTATTCAGAGGACTTGTTCAGATCATGCCCAGAGTTCTTCGCTTCCTAATATTGTTAGAACTTCCTAGAAGATTGTTAAAGAAATACTACATTTGTATATGAGAATTCTATATGGTCCAATCTACTAAACCGAAAATTCAGTTTGACTGTCACGAAGAGAAATTTCTATAGTTTTTTCATCTTTGTATTTAGTCTAGTCTCACTACCTGAAGGTTCGCGAGTATGGTAACTTCAAGAGGTTGTTTGTTTGCATCCAGGTAAATTGCAAAATTCAATTTAGTACATGCATTATGCATCAGTTTCAACTTTGGATATTAAGTCATGATTCGGTTCATAAGTATCTTGTGTATCATCTCAATATTTTTCTAGGTTTCCAATCAAATCAGTATCATATAGGGACAAACGATCCCAAGGGGGAGATGTTGTAATACCCCAAGTTTTCATGTCATAAACCTTTCATTCTTATTCTTAAGAAATCAGATCCATCCGAAAGTGATGGTCACTCATAAGTTGATGCTCTCGTTTCTATCTTAGCCATATAGCTATTTTCATGAGAATTAATGCATACTTAGATTAGTTCAGTAGCTCATTATGTTTAAGATTAAACTATTTAGTTTATTTCAGTTGTGTAAGATATCTTATATCCTTAGATTGCCCAGTATTTTCAGCTTAATTATCCACATTTGAGGATGAAAGTTCCCAAGGGGAAGATATTGTAACACCCCATATTTTGTCCTAGCTTATAACCATCCCTAAAATGTCAAAGATTTACTTCAAAGATGAATAACTTTTTAATTTATGCAATATTTTCAAAATATAGACTTTATATTGTGTGGGAAAATGAATAAACTTTCCACCAATATGATTCGCCCAAATTCGACACTCGATAAAGAAGTTATGACATTTTTTAAGTTGACAGTCTGCCACCTGGGCACCTAGTGCATCGCGGAGATGGGAAAAATGACAATCATCAATTTCAGTGGCCCTCTGCTATAGCCCTATATTACGGAGAAGCCCAAATTCCTAATTATCCCATTCTAGTAGACAGGTGCAATGATGGCGCATCATGCTGAAGGCCAAATTGGCATTACAATAGGGCCCTGCGATGGTGGCACATTGGATTTAAGTTCTAGGTCCTAATTGTCAGAATGCAGTGGGACAACACAATTGCTCCGTATCGCAGAGGTATGCCATCTCCTAGTCGTCCTTTTCTAGAGAGCCACCGTGATAGTGGAAAATCGCAGTGGCCCAGTAAATCGTGATTTTTGGTTATTTTCAGTTCCAATTTAAAGTTTAATTGGGGTATTTTGGTCTCTCCAGGGCCCCAATCCATCCAAAAGACATCATTAATAATATACCAATGCATTTTATGCTTATTTCATCACTTTTCTCTCAAAAGGAAACCCAAGGCCATCAAGCTCCTTCTCCAAGAAACCCAATTCATCCATTAATTCTCTAAGGAAATTCAATACTAAGGATTCCCAATACAAGAACCCTAAGAATTCATCTTTAAAGCATCTATAGAGATCCAAGATTCAAGTTTTAGCATGTAGTTCATTAATTGAGGTATGTGGGGTTATGAACAAGGACAATCCTTTCATTCTTGTGCCCAAAACTATCTTTTTATGTTAAATTCACATGATTTTCAATTAGGGCTCATACCCAATTTTTAGTATTTGTAGATTATGTGGTTTGAAGTGATTGAATGTTAAATTGCGTGACTATTTTAATATAATTTCTATGTATAATGTGATTTTTTAGATTTTCCAATGGAGTTTAAGCATGATATTGTGATTCTTGATTCTATTATTCTGATATTGTTAAAGTATTTTCAAGAAGTATATTGAGTGTGATTTTTTGCTATGAATTTTCATGATATTTAAAAAATGGGCTTTAAGCCCTAAGATTGAGTTTGGATATTTCAAGAAGATTATATTTTTAGTATTCTTTGATAAGCAAGTATTCAGATTTTCAAGAAAAAAGTTGATCTTTTGAACCTAAGCTAAGATAAGGAATCCACATTCTTCATATAGTTTGAGATTTAAATAAAGAGAAACATATTTGGTTTTCATTATAAACTCGTGTACTATTTTAAGGTGGATTTCTGAAAGAATGAGCGTAGTAAATTAAAGGGAGTAGTATTTAGCACTGAGTTGGGTATGATTCCTAGGTCTCATACCCCAGAACTATGTTTCACCATTGGATTAGGATTATTCCCACATCTACGTGGATGACTAAGATTGTGATCACTTAAGATAAGGTTATACTCCCTGATAAGAGTATGTCACCTCTCCCCAACATGAGGTTTCTTCCTTTGGAGGATGAGACATTGGACTCCATGTAGCTCGCTTGGTTTATGTCGGTTAGAAAAACCTCCTTTAAATAAAGTGTTTTCTTTAAAGTTTTAAAGCTTTTAGACTATAGATTTTATAGCAGAAAGAGTAATAGGAAAGTTTTCAAAAAACTAAGTGTAAAGGCTCACAACTTTATTTCAGATAATGCTTTACAGAAAGATTATAGGTACAGATTCTAGCTTTCAGATTTTAGATTTTAGAGTGAGTCCTTTCTACACTTAGTATGATTTAAATAGAGAATATAGGTCCATCTTTTAGAACTAAATGATATGGCTCACGAGATTTATAAAGTGTGTTTTACTCCTTATTGCTACATATTATAGTATTTCAGATATTCCAGCTTATGTGAGTCATTTAATTTCAGCATACATGGTTTTATAAATGATGAATATGATATGATGTTTTACTTATGCATTTCACCCCTATATACTCAGTACATCCTCAAAGAACTGATCTACATATATGTCTATGTGCTACATTGTCTCATAATATAGTTGCAAGTTGTATATGTGTAGATAGAATCAGATAGTTGCAGATTCCATCCAGCAGATGATGAGTCCTCCTACTTTGGGCACTTTAGTTAGATGTTAGCTATGAACATTACTTTCTTACTCATATGTATTGATTAGTGGTAGTTAGAGTGGCAAGCCAGCTATCTATAGTTAGTATAGTAGAGGCTTCCCTGATGTTAGTTAGAGTTAGTTATGTAAATCTTATTCCATCTTTTTAGATTGTATCAGAATGTAAAATGGTATCAGTATTGCATTTTCACTGATTCCATCATTTTTATGTTTCCGCACAGTAAATTTAGCACTTTATACATATTTATATCAGTTTCTTGACAGTTTCCAGTTCATGGGTTAGCTTGGTATCACTTGTGGTCCTAAGCACCGTGTGACATCTTGGGATAGATTTTTGGTGCGTTACAAACTTGGTATAAGAGAAAGGTTCAAGTGTCCTAAGGTGTCTGTGAAATCGTGTCTAGTAGAGTTTTACGGAAAGGGTATAGAGATGTGTGTACTTTTCTTCGAGAGGATACGAAGAATTTAAGAAAAGATTCCTTTATTTCCTACTCTAAATCGTGCAGTAAAGTTGTTTTTCTTAGAATCTTCTGTCTATTTATGTGTTACCCCAAAATTTCTCATCTATTTATGATTCTTGAGATAACATGATTATTAAGTTCTAATTCATCCCTAGATGATGCTCTCAAATTTTCTAGCAGAAACTTCAAAAGTCACACAAAGGGCTTGAGAGGTGCTCCCTAGTTTGTTAAGTCCCTAAAGTTGAAAGTTATGTCCTTATCCTTATGAGTTGTTCAGTTGAGACAGAATTAGATATGTATTCAGATTGCCCATTGATCCTATCCAATGTAGATAGTGCTCATGAGAAGAGATAGCATGGACCCAGACTATTAAATATAGTGTACATTCAAGGGATATTATAAACTTCATCGTTATGATATATGAATAGTAGAACCTTATTATAGTTCAAAGTATGGGTATGGAAGAGTAGTGATAATAAAAGTGGGAATGGTGATTGATAGAAAGTATAGAGGTTAACTTATGCATGTTATAGATTTTCCATTATAGTGATATATCCTGGTGTGTTAGTTTAGAGGAAGGTAAAGAAGGAGTTATTAGTTAAGGAGAATTATTATTTGCTAAGACTATGCCAGGGGTTATTGAAGATAGTTATTGTGTAAGAAAATTATCAAATATTAATGAAGTGTTGGTGGTTTAGTATTATTAATTTAGGCTTTCCTTGAGGTTGCGAAAAGGAGTTTAGCTAAAACTTATGGAGCTATTATAGTAATTTAGATATATAGATGGGTAAATAGAAATGATGTGTGGACGGAGGATGTGTTAATGGATTGTAAATAAGATAGGTCATGTGATTTTGAAAAATTACTATTATTATGAAGATCTAGTGGACTAGTGTTTCTTGATGCTTTATTTTATAACTTCGAAGTGAGAATTATATGTAAGGTGGGTTGTTAAATCATGTTTAGCACTAGACATTATGTTTGAACAAATGTTGGTCATTGAGTGGATGTAATGATTTCCTTATTTAGTAGTGCTAGTTATATAGATGTGATCTAGTAGGCTTGAACAATATGTACAAAAGTTTGAGTCTGTTTTTCATAATTAAGTAAGATATTGTATGAATGATGGTGAAGTATGCCCAATGTTATATGGGATTGCTTTATTTTCAAAGGTTATTACATATTTTGTGTGGTTGGTAGTACCGTTTATTTGCTAAGTGGAAGAAGACTAGTTAGTTGGTATATAGTGTTCTAAATAGCTAGGTTAAGAAATTTCAATTGATTATGTTGGGCCTTCTTTATTTGATCTTGATTCTCATAGTTTAGAGATATAAGTTCAGAGATGTGATATTATTAGGCTATTATGAGAGTAGTATGGTTTATTAAAGGTTGAAGACATTCATGCTAAGTGTTATAATCTATGTTTGAAACCTTAAAGAATGAGTGAATAGAAATGGAAGTTCAAGATATAGATGGTGTGAATTCAGGATATAGTTATACTCATGAAGATTCTAAGTTAGTAAGTGTTCAAGATATTATATGATGACTAGTGAGTGATATAGAAAGATAGAGTTGTACCTCGGAAGAAGTATTTGAAGCGGGTCTTATACTTTTTGGTGTAGTCTTTAAGAGTAAGTTTATTATTTGTGTGTATTGTTGAGTTTTAGGATCTAGGGTGTAGTGATTGTAGTCCAGTTTAGAGTTCAGTAATGGGTTCCTCATACTTAAAGTGATGGCTTAAATCTTAAGGGCAGATGATAGAATGGGCACCAAAGTCAGACTTTCAAATTCTAGAAAGTGATGCCAGTGTAGTACAGAAAGTTAGTAAGAGAGGATGATGCTCGACCCATTCTAATCTCAGTACCAAGTTTCATACTTTAGTTATCCCGATATTTACTCATGCCTCACGTGTTAGTTCTCTAACCATAGCTCATGTTCATGCATATAATAGATAGTTATGTACTCTCCTAGTTCTTAGTAAGAGGAGTTCCAGTTCATCGAGCTGTTGGAATAATATTCCAGAAGTTATGAACTCCAAATTCAATTCATGCAGATTATGACACATGTACTCATGCTTTATAATATGTTCAATTTCGAAACTTATCTAACACTCGTAACGATTAGCAAAATTTAGATTTATATTTTGAACGTTAGATTAGATCTCTCTAATTAATCAATGTTGTTAATACTCTATTCCTCTGGCCTCGGTAAAGTGTCGAGCTATGCTTAGTATCCCTTTATGTTCTGGATCCTCACATTGTAACTTTTCAGTGACCTCCACCAGGTCAAGGTAGTGATGATGAGCAATTTTTTGGATGGGAGATAGTAAATGCATTATGTTTGGGAAGATTGTTGTAAACTAGTTTTGTGTAAGTCTATAAGTTTGAATGAATTTTTGAGGTGAAGTTTATTTTCTTGTGTATGACTTGGTTAGCTAAAATAATTTTTAAGTGTCTTTCTTAGAATTGAATAGTGCATGGAAGTTGTTTTTTTTTAGAGGTATTAGAGGATATGATAAAAATGCTTTTATGTGTGCTTGTTTAGAAGTTCATGTGTGGTTATGAAAGTAGGCTTGAATGTGATGTTGGTATAAAAAAGGATAGGTGTGATGTGAACTAACGATTTTCTGGTAAAAGGTTGAATTTAGTTGTTAAAGTGATAAGAATAATCATCCTAGAGTCAGTTATTTTGTCTCAATGCTTAGGGTATTGAATTCATGGTCCAGGCTAGTATTATGAGGTTATATGTTGTACCTTATGATTCCGAGTTAGGCTTGACTTTGATGAGAGGATCTAGTTTAGTTTAGACTTTAGTAGATGGAATTTTCATGACATGAGAATTATAAGTTGAATCAAGCATGTATGGTATCTGAGGGGAATAGTATAGTTGAGGGGGTGTTGGAGAAGTGCTACTAAGATTGAAAGTAAGAAGTTGCTTTGATTAAGGACTATAAATTCTATCCTAGCTTAGGATATATGGATTTATGTGCCATGCTATGGATTTGGAGAAATGTTGTATTTCCTTATTCAGAGGTCTTGTTCAGATCATGCTCAGAATTCTTTGCTACCTAATATCATTAGAACTTCTTAGAAAAATGTTGAAGAAATACTCTATTTTGATATAAGCATTCATTATGATCCAGTCCATATAGCCGACAATTCAATTTGATAGTCAAGCAGACAAATTTCTATATTTTTTCCATCTTTTGATTTAGTCTAGTATCACTACCTGAAAGTTCGTGTGTATGGCCACTTCAAGCGGTAGTTTGTTCACATCTAGGTAAACTACAAAATTTAGCTCAGTATATGCATCATGCATCAGTTTTAGATTCATATATTAAGTCATGATTCGGTTCATAGGTATCATGTGTATCATCTGAGTCTTTTCCTAGATTTTCATTTAAATCATTATCATTCAGGGATGAACAATCCCAAGGGGGAGACGCTGTAATACCCCGAGTTGTCATGTCATAAACCTCTCATTCTTTTACTCATGAAATTAGATCTAGCCTAAAGTAATGGTCACTCATAATTTAATGCTCTCGTTTCTATCTCATCCATATATCTATTTTCATGAGAATTCATGCACTCGCATATCAATTTAGAAGCTCATTATGTTTATGATTCAGCTATTTAGTTTATTTCAGTTGTGAATGATAGCATATTGCTTCAGATTCCCCAGTATTTTCAGCTTAATTAGCCACATTCGAGGACGAATGTTCCCAAGGGGAAGATATTATAACACCCTGTACTTTTCCTAGCTTAAAATCGTCCTTAGAATATCAAAGATTTTCTTTAAAGATTAATACCTTTTATTTTTATGTGGTATTTTCCAGATATAGACTTTCTATTGTGTGGAAAATTGAATAAACTTTCCATCGATATAAGAGTCACACAAATTCGGCAGTCAGTAAAGGAGTTACAATATTTTTTAAGTTTACAGTGCGCCAGCTGGGAACTTGGCATATCATAGAGACTAGAAAAATGACAATCGTCAATTCCAGTGGTCTTCCATGATAGCCCCATATCATAGAGAAGCCCAAATTCCCAATTGTCCCATTCCAGTATACCAGCGAGATGATGGCGCATCGCACTGAAGGCCAAATTTGCATTACTATAAGGCACCGCGATGGTGGCGCATCACGTTGAAGTTCCAGGCCCCAATTGTTAGAATTTAGTGGGACAATGCAATAGCTCCGCGTTGCGGAGGTCCCCTATCTCGTAGTCATCCTTTACAAAAGAGCCACTACGATAGTGGCGCATCGCGGTGGCCCAGTAAATTGGGATTTTTGGTCGATTTTAAGTTTCGATTTAAAGATTAATAGGGGAATTTTGGTCAATTCCTAGGGCCCCAATTTGTCCAAAACGCATCATTAAGCATATATCAAAGCACTTTACGCTAATTTCATCACTTTTCATTCAAAAGAAAACCATAGATCATCAAAGCTCCTTCTCTAAGAAACCCAATTCATCCATTAATTCTCTAAGGAAATTCAAGATTAAGGATTCCTAATACAAGAACCCTAAGAATTAATCTTCAAAGCATGAATAGAGATCCAAGATTTAAGCTTTAGCATTTAGTTCATCAATTGAGGTATTTGGGGTTATGAACAAGGACAATCCTTTCGTCCTTGTGCCCAGAACTATCTTTTTAAGTTAAATTCGAATGATTTGCAATTAGGGCTCATATCCAATTTTTACTATTTGAAGATATGAGGTTTCAAGTGATTGAATGTTGAATTGCATGACTATTTTCATATAATTATGCGTATAATGCAATTTTCCCAATTTTCCAATGGAGTTTAAGCATGGTATTATGATTCTTGATTCTATTATTTTTATATTGTTAAATTATTTTTAAGAAGTATATTGAGAATGACGTTTTGCTATGAATTTGTATGAGATTTAAAGTATGGGATTTAAGCCCTAAGATTGAGTTCTGATATTTCAAGAAGATTATATTTTTAGTATACTTTGATAAGCAAGTATTCAGATTTTCAAGAAAGAAGTTGATTTATTGATCCTAAGCTAAGATAAGGAATCCACATTCTTCATATAGTTTGAAGTTTAAAGAAAGAGAAACATATTTGGTTTTCATTATAAACTCTTGTGCTATTTTAAGGTGGATTTCCTAAAGATTGAGCATAGCAGATTAAAGGGAGTTGTGTTTAGCACCGAGTTGGGTATGACTCCAAGGTCTCATGCGACAGAACTATATGCCACCATAGGATTAAGATTATTCTCACTTTTACGTGGATGACTAAAATTGTGATCACTTAAGATAAGGTTATACTCCCTAACAAGAGTATGACACTTCTCCCTAATGTGAGGTTTCTTCCTTAGGAGGATGAGAAATTGGACTCCATGTAGCTCACATGGTTTATGCCAGCTTGAAGAACCTCCCTTCCAATAAAGTTTTTTCTCTGATGTTTTAAAGCTTTGAGACTACAAATTTTAGAACAAAAAGAGTAGCAGGAAATTTTTCTGAAAACTAAGTGTAAAGGATCATAACTTTATTTTAGATTATGCTTTACATAAAGATTATAGTTACAGATTCCATCATTCAGATTTTAGATTTTAGTGTGAGTCTTTTCTACACTTAGACAGTATGATTTATAGAGAGAATACAAGTACAGCTTTTAGAATTAAATGTTATGGCTCACGAGATTTATGAAGTGTGTTTTACTCCTTATTGCTGCATATTATAGTATTTCAGATATATAGCTTATGTGAGTCATTTACATTTAGCATGCATTGTTTTATAAATGATAAATATGAGATGATGTTTTACTTATGCATTTCACCCCCATATATTCAGTACATCCCCAAAGCACTGATCCATATATACATCTATGTGCTATATTATCTCATAATGTAGGTGCAAGTTTTAATAGATGCAGACAGAATCAGACAATTATAGATTCCAGCCTGTAGTGATAAGTCCTCCATCTTTGGGGGCTTTAGTTAGATGTTATTTATGTACTTTAATTTCTTACTCGTATGTATTTATTTATGGTAGTTGTAGTAGCGCCCCACCTATCTAAAATCAGTATAGTAGAGGCTTCACAGATGTCAGTTAGAGTCAGTTATATAAAATTCAGTCCCTCTTTTCAAATTATATCAGAATGTAAAATTGTATCAGTATTGTATTTTTCCAGATTTCATCATTTTTATGTTTCTGCACAGTAAATTTAGCACTTTGTATATATTTAATTAGTTGCTTAACAGTATGCCAGTTCATGAGTTAGCTTGGGATCACTTGTTGTCCTAAGCACCATGTGACATCCCAGGATAGATTTTTGGTGAATTATACTATCGCATTAGTATCATTAGATATTCCATGGTACATATGTCTAACATGGACTAGGGTACTTCTAATAGGAGGAGTCGGACACATATAGATAATGGATGTCTGGAAAATCGATATGACCTAAATAGTTCAGTACTAATATATTAAATTATCATATTTCATGTCCCTTGTTCCTTTCTCGGCATCCTATATATATGTGTGTATATATAGTTGTTGTGCATATGGTTTATGACTAGAATTTTGGAAAATACATTTATTTTATCCCTTCTATTGGGTTGCATGCCAATACTTCCATACTAATTATTCCTAGATACTACATCATTTCATCATGTAGGTTTCAAGGGATTTTCTTGTGATCATGTACAACATTAGGTGGTTAATTACTCTTGTGTCAGTTGTAAAATGGTGAGCCTCCATCTTTTGGAAGGCCTATTCATTATCTTAGTTTTCATTTATCATTCTACTACTTATGGATTTCTTCTATCATAGTCGGGGGTATATCCTAACATAATTGGTATTATTTGATTAGAGGTTTTTTGTGGACTGGATGGGGATGTTATTGATGTCTTATTTTGACTCGTATCTTTCTTTTAGATTTATGTATGTCTTCTATTAACTAGGTTGTCTTCCACTATGGGACCAGGTCCTTCTCCCTTTTTGAATAAGACTTCAACTTGTGTTTGCGTTAATTGTACACTTCCAAACATGTTTCCTTAGGTGTATACCTGTAAAGGTATGATACTGAGTTAGATTAGCATACACCTACTTTATCATGGATACCTGTCTCCTTGTCATACCCGAAGTTGGAAGAGACACTGATTCACATATTATTCATTTTGGTTAAGCTTCCTCTAAGATGAATTTCTTAGGGACCAAGTCCCTTGGAATCATCTATTTCAAACTAAGACGCCTCTGTATTCAAGTGTATTATGAGAGAGAGACAGAGAGAGAACACAGTCATCCTTTTCATTATTAAGCTTTAAACTCTTTCAGTAGATGAGCTATTCCTGACAGCAATCTTATTTCCCATGCTTAAGATCACGATTACAAGTTGAATCTGGGAACCTACTTGAGATTGAGTTCCCATTACAAAGAATATGGTGTGATAAAATTCTTCTAATCCCATCTAAGCCGTGATAGCTTCCTCTTTGACTTTTTTAGATATTTGAATCCATTAGAAAGTGCATTCTCCTACTTAATACATTCAGTACTCCTCAATTTAGCATCAAACCAGTGCTGACATTCCCTTTTATAAGTCCATATCTTCAATAATGAAAAAATTTGAGTTCATACTCTTTTCTTCCAACGTAGTGAGCAGTCTATCCTTTTGACTAAACAGGTTGAATTTCTCCTAGATATCCCAACCCTCTATCATTATTAAAACCATGACTAAGTATATTAGAAATAGTCTATAAAGAAGCAGTCCATTTAAGAGATTTGTTCAACTTTTCTCTTAAGTGGACCAGGTCCCTTTCCAATTTTCCATTCCGTTGAAGTGCAACCATGAGGTGTTTTTGAGAATCCCTCAGTTTTTATTCAATAAAAAATTAAACCCCTGAATCTTCCTTCTTATTTTTTCCATCTAAATCATTTCCCTTCTTTAGTTAACTTATGCAACTTAGATTCTCAGATTTCAACTTAGAGAACATTTCTTTAGTTTCTGATATAAAAAGATTTAAGGCAATCAACTCATGTTCTTGATTCTCTACTTTCTTCTCTAGTGCATTCTTCACAATAGTTAATTCATGTACAGGGTCTATCAACACACTAATAAGATTTCTTATTTACATAGCAGTATAGTTACCTAGATTTTCCTTGAGATCAAAGAGGATTACCTTCTTTTCTTCTTCATCATTTGTGTTTGCCAAAAATTCAAACATGGAGTCATAGATAATTAGACTATCTTCCACTACTAGTATAGTGACATCTCATACCTTTTCATTTTCACTTGAATTACTGGAGGAGTCTCCCTATGCAACCATTTAAGAATACCAAGAACCTGGGGTTATTTTCTTATCATCTTTTTTTAGCATGAAATCATCTTCATAATCTTTGACTTTCCCAGATTTGATGGACAAGTCCTCCCATGCCGCCAACACCCTTTTTACTATGCAGTTAGCTCCACCAGTTCTTCTTAATGTTTTAGGATTTTTATTTTTCTTTTGCACTAGGTAGCTTCTCATGAATTCTTCAGAGCTACCACCTTTGTGACAACCTTCAATTTTACAATTTAATTTGTTAAGCTGACCAGTCCTTTTTATAACTCTAACAAACCTTGTTATCAAAAAGGCAACATCAATGTATTTTTCTCCTAAGTTAGATTATAAACCATTCAAGATCAGTAATCTCCCTCCTTGCTTATTTTCTTTCCTCCCCTACTTTATCTATAGATGTCATGATGAAAGAACACTCTAGGTATGAATATTTTAGAGTGAATCGACAATGATACCAATTTTTGGAACCCTTGGGGATTGCACCACAAAGCAATGGATAAGGTCCCTCAAGGTCAATCTCAAGAGATAGAGCAGTAAAGAAACTAGGAGATTCTAAAAATTTAAAGGCAATGCAAGAAAGTAATAACACTAAGATTTTTAAACGGAAACCCTGAAAGGGAAAAACCACGGCTTTCCCTCAAAAGCACAAAATAAATCCACTATAATCAACCTCCTGATTGTAGTCAAGATTACAGCCTACCACTAGTCTCCTTTCACTTTTAGCAACTATACTGCCAGCTAATCTTGGTAAATCTACCAAGGACTCTCTACAATAATTAACTCTAATCAGCAGTAATTCTTAGGTAACTCTATCTAAGTAGCTCTCTCAAAATAAGAAAACACTACTCTTATAACATGAGTAGTTTAGTTAGAAATCAGTACTCACTTAATAGCCTGTTTATTTTAAGCGCTCATAAAGCAGGGAACTTAAGGAATGATGAAATGGGTTTTTTCTGCCTCTCTTTTCACTCTGTATAATTTTTAAAAAACACTTGTTGAAGAGGCTTCTCTTTTCTTTTTATAGTTGGTAAATTATTAGGACAGTAATATCATTGGACCAGCTATCCAAGTTAGTAAAAAATAGCACCTATAAGTTTGTTACATAAACTGACAAAATTGTGCAGATATCATGTGCCAACAATACTATAAGTTGCATATGCAGGGACCTAGTCCCTTGCAGTTTAGTTGCTCATCATCAAGACATCATATATAAGGCTTTATCTATTTTAGTGTTCTCTATGGTGTTCTCTTGTGCTTTTCATGAGAAAGAAAAATAGGTCTCTTCATAGGTGTATACATTATCGTTAGTTGAATAAGGTCACTATTAAAATAAGTATCCTCTTCCTAGGATTGATAACCTTTACGAACAACTTTATAGTGCTAAGTGCTTCTCAAAAATTGATGTTCGATCGGGTTATTATCAATTGAAAATTAGTGAGTTTGATATTCCTATGATTGCCTTCAAAACCCAATATGAAAACTATGAGTTTTTGGATATGTAATTAGGTTGACTAATTCTCTAACTGCTTTAATAGACCTTATGAATTGAGTGTTCAAAAAATATTTTGATCTATTTGTTATAATCTTTATTGATGACATCTCGATATACTCCAAAAGTGAGGAAGATCATGTCAATTACCTCTGAATTATGTTATAGACCCTTAAAGACTAGGAATTGTATGCAAAATTTTCCAAGTGTGAATTTTGACTGAGTGATATGACTTTTCTTAGACATATTATGTCTAGTGAAGGGATCAAGGTGGATCCACAAAATATTAAGGTGGCTAGAAGTTGCTTAGACCTATGTCTCCAATTGATATTAGGAGCTTCTTGGGCTTGGTTGGATAGTATAAGAGGATTTTGGAGATTTTTTCATCTATTGCTGCTATTCTTACAAAGTTGACTCAGAAGAAGATAAAGTTTTTGTGGTTTAATGGCTGTGAAGAAAATTTTGAGAAGCTGAAGGATAAGTTGACTTGTACTCCTGTCTTGACCCTACCCATGGGCAATGAGGTGTTTGTTGTGCATTGTGACATATCATGTGTGGGGATATTCACAGGCATGAAAATTTAGGGGTTTACCTTTTGGACTTCAAGAATAGAAGGGTAATCATTTAAGAAGTGGCCAAATTATCTCCTAGGGATGAAATCAAAGAGAAGTAAGTCCTGGATCCTATACTTATTCGGATTAAAGATGATATGGGTCAATAAAAGGTTATGGCTTTTAAGATTGGGGGAGATGGCATATTCAGATATCAAGGAACGTTGTGTCCTGATGTAGATGGGTTATGGGAAAAGATTCTAACTGAAGCTCATGAGTCCAGATATATAGTTCATCTAGGTTCAACCAAAATGTATCATGACTTGAAGAAAATATATTGGTGGGACAATATGTAGAAGGATGTGGCAACTTTTGTTCTAAGTGTATGGTTTGTCAGAAGACAGACTACTCTGGAGAGGATTATACCAAGTTTTTCATTCAGGAGATAGTCAAGTTGTATGGGGCTATGGTGTCCATTTTTTCTGACCAAGGTATGCTATTTTCTCCCCACTTATATTTTTTGTTAGAAAGGTGTAGGTATGCAAGTTAACCTTCGCACCGCTTTCTACTCTTAAATGGATAAATAACAGGAGCATACTATTTATAATTTGAAGGATATGCTAAGTACCTATGTTATTGATTTTAAAAGAAGTTGGGTTGACCATGTACCGGTCATTGAGTTTTCTTATAGCAACAGTTATTATTCCAACATCCAAATAGACCCTTTTGAGGCCTTCCATAATAAAAGGTATAGGTCTCCTATTGGATGGTTTGAGGTAGGTAACAGTAGATTGTTTTTTTGTAGCATAGTTCACCAAATAATGGAGAAGTCAAAGGTGATTAGAGAAAGACTTAAGACTGCTCAAATTAGCCAAATGTCCTATGCAGATATAAGACGAAGGGAGTTGGAGTTTGAAGTGAATGATAGAGTATTCCTGAAGGTTTCTCCTATAAAAGGAGTCATGAGATTTGAGAAGAACGGAAAGCCCAGTCCTCGTTACATCAATCTTTATTAGGTTATTAGAAGGATTGGTAATATTGCATATGAAATGCAGTTACAAGTGATCTTAGCCTCAATTAATCTTATTTTCTATGTGTCCATACTTAAGAAATATGTGGATGACTCTTCCTTGATTGTTCCCATTAAGAATATTTGTGTTAAGATTTGTTATCCTACGAGGAGGTCCCAGTTGAGATATTGGATATACAATTTCCAAAATTGAGGACCAAAGATACAGCTTCGATGAAGATACTTTGGAGAAATCAAATGGTAGCAGTGGCTAAATGGAAATCGAAAGAGGATATGAAAGCCAAGTACCCATTCTTGTTCCCCATGTTGGACAAAAAAGCTTAAGGTATGAGTTTTATTTCCCCTCTGGTTGCATTTCGAATTTGTCAATGAATGTCGTTGAGTTCTCTCTATTAGTATGCTAAAAATGTCCGAACTCCTCGTTTGGGGACAAATGATCAAAAGGAGGGATAATGTAAGAACTCCGAAAAAATTTGATCAATTTATTTTTGACCCCCTCCCCTCCGCATGCGTAATAATATTTTTTTTATCTTGAATGGTGATAAAGTATGTTAAAGAAATGTTGTGAGGCCCTAATTTTCTGAACCGGAATGCTTCACGATGCTCATGAGCCCGTGGGACAACAAGCTAACCCATGACTGATATCTGTACCTATACACTTCATAACATACATCTAATATGCAGAAAAAATAAACAATAGACCATAAGGTTTAACTGAAATAATTAAACATCCTTATGGGTGAAAAAATACCCAAGATAACTAAAAACTGAATCAAATATGAACTAAATATGAATGCTAAATCTGAAAGCCTCTAAGTATAGAATGAATAAGGAGTTGAAGAAACATATCTCCAACTAACTCCATCTATGAAAACTTAGTTGAAATAATAAATAAAATAAAATAATATCATCCTCGAATGAATGAGGACTAACTACAAATTTGCGGATGGATGCTACTGCTGATCTGGAGCTTGTGTCTCTAAACCTATGGTGTAACATAAAAGAAAGAACCATAGCACAAAAGCACCAGTACAACTAAAGTACTGAGTATTCGAGTGAGGTAGGCTAATGCAAAACTATTTACATGCATGAATAATGTTAACTGACTGACTGATATGAACATGAGAGTGTAAATATACATACATAGTAACTAAGATTGTGAGTACGTGATAGCTAGTTTTGTACGCTAATACATGGTTTACTGATAGCTGACATGGCTAAAACTATAGTTCAGATAACATGGGAGACTGTATCTGATAGTCTTAAATCTGAGGGAACTATCTGAGTTCGGCACTATTACTGAATTTGAGTATATCTGATATTCCTGGCATACTGATATATGGAGAACTATCTGAGTTCTTTTACTGAGACTGAGTCTGAAATAGTGGGAGGTAGTTGTTTAACCAACATGCCCGATATCTACCATTATGTCTTAGCTAGGGTCAAATCTCTACCCTGACTAGAAGGGTGTCAATACCGCGCCACTGGTAAGGACAACATGTGAGCAACGCTCATATAATAGGTAACTTTAGTGGGAATGGTGGGAACCCTCATATAACTAGTTAAGACACCTCATCTACCCTTATATAATAGGCTGTGATGTCTCAACATATGCTGGCTACATAGTTTTGGAATAAGAGAATGACTGCCAAGAATCACACTCTCATATATAGGTGATTTCCCATCCTTGGGTTCACTCGGTGCAAACTCCTGATTTAATTGACTGTACGTGAGTGGAACATGATTTAATTGACTATACGTGAGTGGAACATGATTTAATTGACTGTACGTGAGTGGAACATGATTTAATTGATTATACGTGAGTGGAACATGATTTAATTGACTGTACGTGAGTGGAACTTACTGAATTCTGTTGACTGACAGAATACTACTGATATCTGATAACTAACTGAGACCATGAGGTTTCCTTAGTCACATGACTGACTAAATTCTACTTAATCATAGCTTGATTTTGTATATTGTGAAACATGACATGGCTCAAGTCACACAGCTATAGTTTTCGGGTACACATACCCCAGGACTCGATGGAAGAAAATTGATACAACATGACAGACTTGATCATAAAATTGGAGTCCATAATTCACATTATCATAAATAGGGGATATTATACATCATGTAGTTCCTCAACATATTAAGCATTATAGGGAGTGCATAGCTATATTTCATGTGCATTTGTATATCTCCATTATCACACATGCTTCATACCACAGTAATATTAACACATGAAAAACATGGAAATTTATATTAAAGTATATAGCTAACATGGAATTGTCATTTAGACATCATGGAACCATATAAACATGAATTTCTAGCATGCTAAGCATTTTATTGAACACCTTGCATGCATTCTTTAAGGCATAGGTGTGTTTCATAACTTGCACCATTTTACACCACCTAAAGTTCATAGTTTTCAACTAACAAGCATATATATTTCATGAAAACACCTCTAGATATTATCTTGAAACTTAAGCAACAATCATCAACTTGTATATGCTCATATAACCACAAAAAGTTCACAAAATAGTATTTAAAACATGGTTCTTGAGCTCTATGAATAGATTGGATCCATAGATGAACACTACGCATACCTGACTCAGGGTTCTTGACGTTTATGAAGTTGAAGAATTTGAAATCCTTCAATTCTTGAAGAGGATTAAGTTTTGTTCTTGGGGATTAAATTCAGAGAAACCCTAGTTTCTTTTTGTGGAATAACATTAAGAAAAATGGCTGAATTTGAAATCATTTGGGTATATAAGCGAGTGGTAAGTGACGAAAATACCCCTATTAAAATGACCTAGAAATAAACTGAACCTGGCGTGTGACGGTCCAACTGACAGTCTGTCAGACACTTGACGGTCCGTCACTTCACCCGTCAGATGTGGACCAAAAATGGGGTTCACTAGATAAGAGTTAACGGCCTGGATGATGGTCCGTCACAACTTTGACGGTCTGTCCACTCGCCCGTTAGTCCTTATCCAGTACGTGCCTCAACTACCTTGGCTATAATAGTCAAAGTGGCGGTCCATCACTGGTCATTTAGACATCATGGAACCATATAAACATGAATTTCTAGCATGCTAAGCACTATATCAAACACCTTGCATGCATTCTTTAAGACATAGGTGTGTTTCATAACTTGCACCATTTTACACCACCTAAAGTTCATAGTTTTCAACTAACAAGCATATATATTCCATGAAAACACCTCTAGATATCATCTTAAAATTTAAGTAACAATAATCAACATGTACATGCTCATATCACCACAAAAAGTTCACAAAATAGAATTTAAAACATGGTTCTTG
The DNA here is from genome assembly GCF_002878395.1 of Capsicum annuum. Lineage (NCBI taxonomy): Eukaryota > Viridiplantae > Streptophyta > Magnoliopsida > Solanales > Solanaceae > Capsicum > Capsicum annuum. Next base: position 127,753,814 of record NC_061119.1, on the reverse strand, counting down.
AGCTCTACGAATAGATTGGATCCATAGATGAACACTATGCATACCTGACTCAGGGTTCTTAATGTTTTTGAACTTGAAGGTTTTGAAATCCTTCAATTCTTGAAGAGGATTGGGTCTTGTTCTTGGGGATTAAATTCAGAGAGAAACCCTAGTTTTTGTTTGTGGAATAACAATGAGCAAAATGTGTGAATTCTGACTCATCTAGGTATATAGGTGAGTGGTAAGTGACCAAAATACCATTTTTAAAACTACCTAAAAATAAACTGAATGTGGCGTGTGATAGTCCAACTGATGGTCCATCAGGCCCTTGAAGGTCCGTCACTTAGCCCGTCTGACGTGGACCGAAAATAGGGTTCACTGGATAAGAGTTGATGGCCTGGATGATGGTCCATCAAAACTTTGATGTTCCATCAACCCATCCATCAGTCCTTATCCAGTACATGGCTCAACTACCTTAGCTATGATGGTCAAAGTGGTGGTCCATCACTTATGTGGCGGTCCGTCAACTTGGCCCTCATACATGGGCATTTCCGATAATTCAAAGTAAAACGTCCATAACTTTCTCGTCTGATGTTGGATTTGGAAAAAATTGGTACCGTTGCAAAGGTTACTCAATTTCCCACTTGATAGAAAGTGAAAATCTCAAAAATACCATGTGTACAAATATAGGTTTGTATTTTAAAGTAATTCCTAGCATCCTTGAGATAATTTCTAGCTAGGAAAAAGGCACGGGTATTACAAGTGTGTGGAGTAAGTTTAAGAATTATTAAAAGAGGTTCAGGGTTATTTTGGGACCCTAAGGTAGTGAGGGTCTTCGATAGTGGTGTGCCACACCACATAGGCTCTATGACAGGAGTGTGGCATACTGGCTAAGCAGCTCAATATAAACATGCCATGCTAAAAAACACCGAACTTTATTTTTTATTTTAGGGTGGGGGCTTTTTGGTGTTTTGTCCCCTTTAATGACTTAAAAACACCTATTCAACCCTTAGCCTTTAGCTAGCAAGATCACACATTTCCCTTTTCATCTTTAACTCCCAAATTAGAAAACATAAGGGTTTTATAATAATTCCATTCTTCGGGCTTTAAATTTTTATTCTCTTCAAAATTCTCTCAATTTTCAAGCATATTGTACTCTCCCCACTTTAATTATAGTATTATTGCATTAATTAACTTGGTATTTTGGTGTTTTGGAATAATTGAATAACCTATGCTTGAGGGTTTTTTCTTGTTAATACTTTGCATTATTTTTCACATTTTAATGGGTTATTCATGCTTTAATTTATGGGTTTTAGAACTTAATTTTAAGCATTGTTATAATGGAAAACTTGGTGATTTGGTTTTTCACATTATTGATGAATTTTAGCATGGTATTTACAGAAACCTCAACCCGCATTGTTAACTGTGGTTTTAAATAAGGATTGTACATGATTTAACTATCTTTTGAAATCATTACATTGTATTAATAAAAAAGTACAAAATATTTGGGAATGCCCTTAGTGGCTATAGTTTTGGAATGCCCTTGGTGGCTATGGTTTTGGATTTTAAATTAAGCTTCGAGTCTAATGGATAAATAGTTTTGGTTTGGCATAATTGGAATAGGTTGCAAGTTTATTGGTGTCATACACCAAGTTATAAATACCTAATATAAAAGTCTCTATGGTTAATGTTTGGTTTATATGTAAATTGTTTTAATTTGGGCTTAAAGGGAATTCGTAGATCAGCGAGAAGTTGTAATCCCGAGGGGTCCAACATTGGAAACCCCACTTGCTGATGTTAAAGGTCTATATGACAATTGTGTATGATGTAAAAATTATATTTTGAATGGCTATCTCCTAGGAGTCTTTAGCCATTCCTTGGTACATATGGCTAACATGGACTGAGGCCTTTCCGATAGGGGAAGCCAAACCTATATAGCCTATGGGTTCTTTAAAAGTCGTTATGAGCTACATAGTTTAGGAATAATATTTTAAATGATCATATTTCATGTCTCTTGTCCTTATTTGGGCATTATATATATATATATATATATAAATATATATATATATATATATTTGTATATATTATTATTGTGCATGTGGTTTATAATTGGACTTTTGGAAAATGCATTATTTTATCCCTTCCCTTGGGTTATATGCCATTATTCACAGTACTAACCATCCCTAGATGATAAATTGTTTCATGGTGTAGGTTTTGAGGGCTTTTCTTGTGAGATGTTGTCACGTTAGGTGGTTTGGAACTATTGTGGATTAAATATGAAGAGGTGAGGCTTCATTTTTTGGAAATCCTAGTCATTATCTTAGTTATTCATTTATCATTCTAGTATTTAAGGATTTCTTCTGTCATAGGCTAGGGAATGTCCCTACTTAGTTAGATTCTTATATTAGAGGCTTTTATTGAAAGGGTGGGGATGTTATTGATGTTTTGTTTTGACTCTTATCTTTCTTTTGAATTCATATACATCTTTTATTGCCTTGGTTGGCTTCTACAGTTTATTTATATTTATTATCCTCTATAGGTAAGGCAAGGGGGTTGTCTCCAGTCCTTAGATTGATTGAAATGCCCGTCACAACGAGGCTCGGGTTTGAGTCAAGATATCCAAGGCACCCGAGCTTATTTCAACCTATTAGAAAGATAGGAAAGTTGAAAATAGATATGGGACCCATTTTTAGTTAAAAACAACCTCAGATGAAAATTTTGACTATGCGATGGAGTCCAAAACGTCAATTTGATAAGGTTGTATAGTCCATTTGCATATACGATATTCTAAATGAATTTCGAGGGGTTGGTGGAGATTTAGACAATTACAAGACTCAATTGTTCTGGAGAACCCATGATCGTGGGCCATGATTCTGAAAAAGTGGTCTGGCAGCGCCCAACAAATACCATAACTGTGATACCATATATTGTGATAGAGACTCACCTAACAGCTAATAGATGTTGCGATCGTGAGGGTCAAGTCACAATTGTGACTCTCGAACACCTGATAAAGGTATAAATATTCCTCTTTTAGCCTCTTTTCACCCTTCTTCATCTATTTCAAAGACAGCTAAGCCCTAAATATTGAGAAATCTTAAGAATAAAGCTTATGGGTGATTTGAGGAGCTTGGATAATGATTATTTCATGATTTTCCTTGGAATTTTAGGTAAGATTCCTCCATTTGTTGATTGATTTCCCTATTTCTTATACAAAAATCCCAAAACATAGTGACTTGATTTTAGCACCAATGTAGCTCAAGTTTCACCCATTTTTAGGGTAATTACTCCTTGAGCTTATGGGAATGTTGGGAGAAATACAATTTTTGTAAATGGGACCCATATGGGATTTTTGCATAATTTGGGAAACGAAGCACAATGTCGTAATATGGGTATCATCTTTCTTGTATTAATGAGTACAAGGTGATTTTGATAGAGTGTCACCTTTAGAAAGCTTCTCGGAAGGGAAAATCGGTGATCTAGTGATTTCTTCAAGCTTTCTTTGGCGTCCACGTAGGCTAGGTTTTTCCTCTTCATAGATTGAGCCATTTCATACTATATTTATGATATTATATTAGATTTTGGATGGGTTTAGGTATACACAATGTAATTGAAAATGCTTGGATTAGTTGGACCATTTAGGCTATTCGAAAAATGTAATTTAGACATATTGACTTAGTTGTACTTATTTGAGGTAAAATTTCCATCTTAGAGTTTATTGCAGCTTAGTTAACATTTAAAAGTAGATTTAGATACCTTAGCCTAGTCCAGCATAGAAAATTACCTAAAATATATTTTGCAGATTTAAAAGTGGGCCCATTGACCTACCTTAGGCCAAGATTCATGTTAGTCGTGGAAAACCTTTATACACTTATTATGCCCCTTGAAAATACTTACCAAGGTAATATTGAGGAGATTTGGTACTTGATGGTTGTGATGGGTTTATAATAAGAAATGATGCCTATTGATTATACTATTGATTATATAAACCCAGTTCGAGTCCAAAAGATAATTATTATAATGATTATATATATACCCAATTTGAGTCTAGAGTATGATTATGATAATGAGGATATATTTATCGATTTATGTTTGGCTATTGATTATATTTACTAATTCGAGTCTAGATATATATATGAGGGTATAATAATACATATAACTATATATATAATACCAGTTTTAAATATGATATTGGGGTGTCTTGTTGATAATATGGGTATCTATTCAATTTTAAAAAGGGAAATGGTTTATAGTGTGAAATGATATGGATAAATTCTAATAATAACATGAGACTTGGTAAATGATGGTGGTTCAATTTATGCATTACTTGATTATACCCTCCAAGCTTATGGGGGTCTGCATTGGGTTATTTACTTTTTTCACTTATTGTCTTATGGGGGCCAATTTTCTTGTTATAATTGCTTTTGTTTAATGCCTTATGTCATGTTAATATTTGGGTTTTTCACTTACTTATGTAAAACAATGTTGGAGGTTATTTAGGTTTGTCCTTACCTTCACTTAGTTATGTTATCTTGCATTTTATCATACTTATATCATGATTTAGCTTAGACAGCTAATGATGCCTAGTGAGTACCCATGGTTTCGGTAATCATAGTACACTTTTCTTCATTTTTGGTGTAGATTTGAGTACTAGTTATAGTCATTGACTTTTTAATCATGTTAAATGAGATTCTGGAGAAAGGTGAGCTCTTGTACTTAGAGTTGCCCAGTTCCTTTTCTCTTATTTATGTCTAGTCTTTTGCTTCTAGACAGATTGTATTAACAAATTTTAAACTTGAGTTGTATTTAGAGTTGATAAGGTAGTATATTCCATTTGCATATATGGGATTCTAAATAAATATCGAGGGGTTAGAGGAGATTTAGACAATTCCAAGTCTCAGCTGTTCTGGAGCACTCGCGATCGTGGGCCATGATTCAGAAAAATTGGTCTGGCAGTACCCAGCAAATATCATAATTGTGATACTATTTATTGCGATAGAAACTCACCTAGCAGCTAATAGATGTCATGATCACGAGGGTCAGTTCATGATTGGGACTCTCGAGCACCTAGTAAAGGTATAAATATTCCTCTTTTAGCCTCTTTTCACCCTTCTTCATCCATTTCATAGAGAGCTAAACCCTAAATATTGAGAAATCTTAAGAATAAAGCTTGTGGGTGATTTGGGGAGCTTGGACAATGATTATTTCATGATTTTCCTTTGAATTTCAGATAAGATTCCTCCATTTCTTGATTGATTTCCCCATTTCTTCTCCAAAAATCCCAAAACATGGTGACTTGATTTTAACATAATGTAGCTAAAATTTATTACTCCTTGAGCTTATGGGAATGTTAGGTTGTCTTCAGAAATACAATTTCTGTAAATGGTACCCACATGGGATTTTTGTATAATTTGGGAACCAAAGCACAATGTCGTAATATGGGTATCATCCTTCTTGTATTGATGAGTACAAGTGATTTTGATAGTGTGGCACTTTAGGAAGCTTCTAGGAAGGGAAAATTAGGGATTTAGTGGATTCTTTAAGCTTTCTTCGGCATCCACGTAGGCTAGGTTTTTCCTCTTCATAGATTGAGCTATGTCATAGTATATTTATGATATTATATTAGATTTTGGATGGGTTTAGGTATAGATAATGTAATTGAAAATGCTTGGATTAGTTGGACCATTTAGGCTATTCGGAAATCGTAATTTAGACATATTGACTTAGTTGTACTTATTTTGGGTAAAATGTATATCTTAGAGTTTATTACGGCTTAGTTAATATCTAGAAGTATATTTAGATACCTTAGCCTAGTCCAACATAGAAAATTGCCTGAAATATATTTTGGAGATTTTAAAGTGGGCATTTTGACAGACCTTAGGCCAATATTTATGTTAGTCGTGGAAAACCTTTATACACTTACTATGCCCCTTGAAAATACTTACTAAGGTAATATTGAAGAGATTTGGTACTTGATGGTTGCGATGGGTTGATATTGAGAGATGATGCCTATTGATTATGCTATTGATTATATATACCCGGTTCGAGTCTAAAAGATAATTATCATATTGATTATATATATACCTAATTTGAGTCTAGAGGATGATTATGATAGTGATGATATATTTATCAATTTAAGTTTGGCTATTGATTATATTTACCAATTTGAGTCCAGATATGTTTGATGGTATAATAGTACATATAAGAATATATATAATACCAGTTTTAAGTATGTTATTGGGGTGTGTTCTTGATAATATGTGTATCTATTCAATTTTGGAAATGGGAAATTGTTTATAGTGTGAAATAACATGGATGGATTCTAATAATAACATGAGAGTTGGTAAATGATGGTGGTTCGATTTATGCATTACTTGATTAATCCCTCAAAGCTTATGGGGGCCTGCATTGGGTTATTTACTTTTTTCACTTATTGTCTTATGAGGGCCAATTTTGTAGTTATAATTGCTTTTGTTTAATGCTTTATGTCATGTTATTATTTGGGTTTCATTTATGTAAAACAATATTGGAGATAATTTATGTTTGTATTTACCTTCACTTACTTATGTTATCTTGCATTGTATCATACTTATATCATGATTTATCTTAGTCAGCTAATGATGCCTAGTGAGTACCCATGGTTTGGTTAATCAGAGTATATTTTTGTACCTTTTTTGTATAGATTCGAGTACTAGTCATTGTCGTTGACCTTTTAATCTTGCTGAATTAGATTTTGGAGAAAGGTGAGCTCTTGTACTCAGAGTTACCCAATTCTTTTTATCTTATTTATGTCTAGTCTTTTACTTCTAGACAGATTGTATTAACTAAATTTAAACTTCAGTTGTATTTAGAGTTGCTCTTTTACTGCTCTACCAGGTTATGAGATAATTATCTGTATTGTTGGCTACCTTTTCATTTCTGTTGACCTCTATATTTATAAGTTGCAATTATTGCTTTTGCTCTTTTTGGTATTTTCCACCGAGTTAACCCATGGTTTTTGGCTCTGATTCACGATTTTGGCTTACCTACTAGTGTAATAAAGTAGATGTCATCATGACTCATTGGTATAAGAGCAATTGTCTAGTAGAGTTTGGCGGATTAAAATAATGACATCCATTTTTTATCTTCGAAAGGTTATAGGAAATTCGTAGGAGTCCTTCACTTTTTTCATTTATTTTTTGCTAGGAGTCTGAGTTGGTTTATGAAGGATTTCTTTGACTTCACTCTTTCATAGATTGCTAGGACTCGTGCTACCACTACATGAGATTGAGCCTATGGATTATGTCGTTGATCATGGAATACCTAGAGATCATGGACAGCCTTAAGATGTGTCCCCAACTAGGGGGTCAGGATAGGGAGCATTAACTAGACCTTTTTCCCGCTCCTGAGCTAGAAATTCTTCTACTATAGCCAGTGGTGGGACAATGACCAGCGCAGGATCCACTGAGGTTTATTTCTTATTCAGTGGTGGGACAATGACCTGCGCAGGATCCACTGAGGTTTATTTCTTCTTCAGTGCTTAGAGATTCTTTGGTTAAGCTTTTGGTATTGGTTGGTAGTGCACAGTCAATAGATCAGAGTGGTATGGAGGCGGGTGCAACCTGTAGCTATGAATCCCAAAGTTTAGGATCAGTTCTCTAGATTTGAGCAGGGATCCATGTCTATTGTGGAGTATGGGGTTCATTTTCATGAGTTGGCTAGGCATTCTACTTCCATTTTCTCTACTGAATAAAAGAGGGTTTGTTGCTTTGTTCGTGGATTAAGAATTGCTCTTTGCATGTCTACTTAGAGTTTGGTTGTTGTGGGTAGGTCTTTTGCTGAGGTTTTTGATCATGCAAAGGTGATGGAGGAGATGCATCTCATGTCCCTAGGGGGCAGTTATAAGAGACCTCAATGGTAGTTTTAGTGGGAGTTATAGTTGTTCCCAATTCAGAGAAAGTGGTTTTGAGGGTAGGTATCCTCTACATCAGTAGTATTAGCCTCAAAGTAAACCTAGTAGACCCATCCAGGTAGTACTCTAGATTATTGATGGAGGTTAGTCTTGTGTTAGTGATCACCCTAGTTAGGGTAGTGGTTATTCTTTAAGGGGTTCATCTTCTAGTTATTCTAGTTGACGTGGCTATTCCAGGTTAGTCGGATCTTTTAGCTCTAGTTCAGCTCTTGTGACACGCTATGGTTCTAGAGCTTTTTGTCATTACTTGTGTGATTGCCCTAATTGTAGGGTGATTGTTTTTGAAGCTTAAAATGTTCCCCTATTAGAGCAATTCATTCCTCAGTTAGAGGTGGTATGCATGGTCGTAAGGGTGGTCACTAAGGTGCACGTGGAGTTTCTTAGACTGGTAAGACAGGAGATTCATCAGGAGCCCAACCAAGTGGTGGTCATGGTTAGTTGTATGCAGTACCTACTATTCCTAAGGATGAGTCTTCGGGTGTTATTATTATAGGTATGATTCTGGTGTGTCATCAGTTGGTCATTGCTTACATTTATCCAATATCCACTTATTCTTATATGTCTTCTTATTATACTCCATGGTTAGAAATGTCTTAGGACTTATTATTTGTACCATTTCATGTATCTACTCCATAGGTTATTCTTTAGTAGTGGATCGGGTATTCAGATCCTATGTTGTGACTGTTAGAGATGATAATGCTCATGCTCATCTCACTATATTTGATATAGTGGGTTTTGATGTGATTTTTGGCATAGACTAGCTATCCTACTAACATGCGGTCATAAATTATTTTGCCAAGACCGTTACCTTAGCCATACCTGACAAATCCCTATTTATAAGGTATAGAGTGATTGGCCGTGAGACGATGGGGATTATTTCTTATGTTCAAGCTAAGAGGCTTATTTTAAGGGGCTGCGAGTCTTATCTCGCTTATATTCATGATGTTAGTATGGAGAGTCAATGACTTGACTCTGTTTCTATAGTTTGTGAGCTTCCTAACATTTTCCCTACTGATGTACCTAGTAGACCTCCTACCAATGAGATTGAGTTTGTTATTACTTTTGAGCCTAGCTCCCGACCTATTTCTATGGCACCTTTGGTATGGCTCCTACCGAGCTTAAGAAGCTGAATTCTCGACTTTAATATCATCTTGGTAGGGGTTTCATTAGACTAGGTATGTCTCTTTAGGGAGCTCCTATTTTCTTTGTGAAAAAGAAATATGGTTCCATACATATGTGTATTGATTATAGGAAGTTTAATAAGGTGACAGTGAAGAACTATTATCCTATGTCTCGCATTGATGACTTGCTCGACCAGATTTAGAATGCAGCGGTGTTCTCTAAGATATATTTAAGGCCTAGTTATCATCAATTGAGGATTTGGGATAAGGATATACCAAAGATAGCCTTTAGGACCCATTATAGTTATTATATGTTCCTAGTAATGTCTTTTTGATTGACTAATGTCCCAGCCGCACTTATGAATTTGATAAACCATGTGTTTAAGCCTTATTTAGATTCCTTCAAGATTGTATTCATCAATGACATCCTCGTGTGTTCAAGGAGTAGAGAGGAGCATGCACAATATTTAAGGATTATGCTCTAGACTTTGAGAGATCATATGCTTTTTTCCATGTTTTCTAATTGTGTATTTTGGCTTAAGTTGGTGACATTCCTTGGGCATATGGTGTCTATTAGTAATTGGGCTAGACCTACATCTCCAATTGAGATTTGTAGCTTTATTGGCTTAGCAGGTTATTGTTGATGATTTGTTAAGGGTTTTGTTACTATTTTAACATCTATGACCAAATTAACTTGAGAGGAGTTTCTTTTCTGATGGTTCGAGGAGTGTGAGTTAAACTTTGGTAAGCTAAAAAAGTTTCTTAATTCAGCTCCTATTCTAGCTCTTCCTATCGAGGGCCAGGGTTTCACCGTGTATTGTGATGCTTCTAGTATTGGTTTGGGCTGTGTATTGATGTAGCAGGCTCGTCTTATTTGTTATGCTCTGAGGTAGCTTAGGTATTTAGAGTTGGCGGTGGTAGTTTTCATGTTAAAGATTTGGAGACATTATCTTTATAGTGTGTATTGTGATATTTAATAGATCACCGCAGTCTTCAATATCTTATAAGCCAGAGAGAGCTTAATTCTAGGAAACTTAGATTGATGGAGTTTTTTAAGGATTACGATATATCTATCTTATATCATCTGACCAAGGCAAATATAGTAGCGGATTCCTTGAGTCAGAAGGTAGTGAGTATAGGTATCTTGGCTTGTATTTCGATTACTCAGAGCCATTGGCACGAGACATTAGGTGCTTAGCCAACTTAATAGTTTGCCATAATATTTTAGACCCTAGGAGAATTCTTGCTAGTGTTGAGCCAAGGTCCTCACTATTAGAGAAGATTTGGGATCATTAGTTTGAGAATAATAGATTTTGCATCCTCCATGATTGGGTTTTGAGTTGTGAGTCTAAGAGGGCTACCATAGATTCTGAGGGTGTTTGTGATTTGATAGCCGCATTTATGTTTCAAGGATTGATAATTTGATTCAGTTGATTTTTCACGAGGCTCATAGCTATAGATATTCCATTCATCTATGCACAACCAAAATGTATATAGATTGAAGATAGCATTACTGGTGGAGTGGAATGAAAAGAGATATAGTGGACTCTGTAGCTCTTTGCCTATTTGTCAGCAGGTAAATGTTAAGCATGAGATACTAGGGGGTTTGATTCAGAGATTGCCCATTCTCGAGTAGAAATAGGAGTAGATTACCATAGATTTTATTTTTGTGGTTTGGCTTGCACTTCCTATGGTTCCAATGGTATTTGGGTCATTATAGATCAGTTGACCAAGTTGGCATATTTAATTCTTATTCAGATATCCTTTAGTGTTGACTGGTTAGCCCATATGTGCGTGAAATAGTCTATTTGCATGGTATGCTTATATCTATTATTTCGGATAGGGTTTCGTGTTCACTTTTAGCTTTTATAGAGATTTTTAGCATTAGTTAGGTACTTAGGTGGATCTCAATACATTTTTCCATCATCAGACCGATGGCCAATGAGAGCAGTCTATTCAGGTTTTAGAGGATATGCTTCGAGCATATGTTATGGATTTTGGAGTTTCGTGGGAGGAGCACTTAGTCCTCGCAGATATTTCTTATAATAATAGTTATCATTCTAGTGTTGATATGGCACATTTTAAGGCTTTATAAGGTAGGCGATGTCGTTCCCCAATTGGATGGTTCGAGACTTCAGAGATTATACCTCGTGGTACTAATTTGAAACAGGAGTCATTGGATAGAGTCAAGGTGATTTAGGATAGGTTGAGAGCAGCTCAGGGTAGGTAGAAGGCCTATGCAGACTGTAGGCTTCATGGATTGAGATTTGAGTTGGTGATTGGGTATTCCTCTATGTATCACCCATAAAAGGTATGATGAGGTTCGATAAGAAATGTAATATCAACCCTTGATATATTAGACCTTTTAAGATTCTTTGCATAGTTGGTGAGGTGACTTCTGAGTTAGCCTAATCCATAGATTTTACAGATTTCCATTCAAATTTCTATGTTCCCAACTTACAAAATATATTCCTAATCCATCTTATGTGCTTAGGTGGGACTCAGACTAGTTGGATGAGTGGTTGACCTTCATGGAGAAGCCTGTGCTTATTTTGGCTAATGAAGTCATGTGGCTGCGCACTAAGGAGATTCTTGTAGTTAAGATTCAGTGGAGGCACTACCCGGTAGAGGAGGCTACTTAGGAGATTGAGAGAAAGATATGGACCCAGTATTCTCACCTGTTCGAGGCTTTAGGTATATCCTTATCCTTGACTTTCACGAACGAAAGTCCTTTTAGTAGTGGATATTGCAATGACTTTTAGGTCTTTTTCATATATTCATTTATTTTCACCATTAGAGACTTCCTATAGATGCCTCAAGTCATTTGTAACTTGTTGGTACTGACAGTTTGATTACCGAGCAATTCATTTGGTTTTTAGAGTCAATTCCTTATTTTGAAGTCTTTGATGGTTTGAAATAACCACCGGGTAAAAATTTTAGTCAAACAATCTCGTGTACAAATTTTGACTATTCGAGCAACTCTGAAATATCTATTTTAGGCTAGGTAGACTCTTGGCTCGGGTCCTGAGGCAAACAGGCTCATTTCAACGTATTGGTCGATAAGTTAAGAAAATAAAAAATGGGTGTGGGACAAATTTTAGTCAAAACAACTTTGGTTGGAAATTTTGACAGCGCCAATAAGTCCAGAATGTCAAATTTATAGGGTAGCATAGTTTTTTGTGTATATGGGATTTAATATCAATCCTAAAGGGTTGGCCGATACTTGGAAAATTCTATTCAGGTTCACCCGCGATCGTAATCAATCGATCGTGAATAGCGATTTGGAAGCACCCAGTAAGTGTTGAGATCGTAATACCATATGTTGTGATAGTGACTCTCCTGGCTCACCAGATATCGTGATCGTTAGGGTTGGGTAGCGATCGCAAGGGTGGGGTCACGATAGCGACTCCCAAGCACCTTGAAAGGGTATAAATATTCCCTTTTTTGACCATTTTTTACCCTTTGTCATCCATTTCCAAGAGTTTCAAACCCTAAATATTGATAAATCCTAGGATTAGAGCTTGTTGGTGATTTGGGGAGCTTGGATAACGATTATTTCGTGGTTTTCCTTCAGATTTGTTGTAAGATTCCTCTATTTCTTGGTTGATTTCCCCCCTTCTTCTCCAAAAATCCTAAAAGTTGGTGACTTGATTTTACTACCAATGTAGCTTGGATTTCACCCTTTTTAAGGGTAATAACTCCTTGAGCTTAGGGGAATGTTGGGTTGGCTTCAGAAATACGATTTCGTTAATAGAACCCACATGAGATTTTTGCATAATTTTGGACCTAGAGCATAATGGTTCAATGGGTTTCCTCATTCCTGTATTGATTAGTAGAATGTGATTTTGATAGTGTGGAACTTGCGAAAGCTTCTCGGAAGGGAAAATTGGTGATTTAGCGGATTCTTCGAGCTTTCTTCTACATCCAGGTAGGCTAGGTTTCCCCTCTTCGTAGACTTAGCTATGTCATAGTATATTTATGATATTATGTTAGATTTGGATGGGTTTGGGTGTAGACAGTATAATTGGAGTTTATTCGAAAATCGTGATTTTGGCATGATTGACTTAGTTGTACATGCTTTAGGTAAAATTTCTATCTTAGAGTTTATTGTTTCTTAGTTAACATCTTAAAGTAGATTTAGATACATTACCCTAATCTGGGGTAGAAACTTGCCTAAAAATATATTTTGGGGATTTAGAAGTGGGCCCTTTGACCCATCCTAGGCTAAGATTCGTGTTAGTTTTGGAACATCTTTATATGCTTGTTAGGCGCCTTGAAAATACTTACTAAGGTAATATTCAGGAGATTTGTAACTTGATGGTTGAGATGGGTTAATATTGAGAGATGATGCTAATTGATTATATATACCCGGTTGGAGTCTAGAAGGTTATTATGGTATTAATTATATATATACCCAATTCAAGTCTTGAGGATGATTATGAGAGCGGTGATATATTTATCGATTCAAGTTTGTCTATTTATTAGTTAAAGTTTGGATATACTTTATGAGATATAATATTGGTCCAAAATATGTTATTGGGGTATGTTGTTGATAATATGGGTATCGGTTCAAGTCCAAAAATGATGGACTCTGATTGTAACATAGCAGTTAGTAAATGATGGTGGTTTGGTGTATGTGGTACTTCATTGTACCCTCCAGGCTTATGGGGGCCTGCATTGGGTTATTTACTTTTCTGCACTTATTGGCTTATGGGGGGGCAATTTTATAATTATAATTGCATGTGTTTGATGTTTTATGTTATGTTATTACTCTAGTTATTTACTTAATTATGTATAGAAATGTTGAAGATGATTCAGGTTTGTCTCTACCTTGACTTAGTTATGTTATCTTGTATTTTATTGTATTTATATATGATTTTTCTCAGTCGGCCGATGATGCCTATAGAGTATCCATGGTTTTGGTACTCATACTATACTTCTGTACCTTTTTGGTGTAGATCTGAGTACTAGTTGCCGCAGTTTATTCATAGATCATGTTGTATTAGATTTCAGAGATAGGATGAGCTCTGGGAGTTGGAGTTTCCCATTTTCTTCTATCTTATTTATGTCTAGTCTTCTGCTTCAAGAAACAATGTATTAGCTATTTTAGAACTTGAGTTGTATTTATAGTAGCTCTTGTACTGGCTCTACGAAGTCGTGGGATGGTTATCTGTATTATTGGATACCTTTTGTCTATATCTATTACCCTCCTTATTTATAAGTTTCAATTGTTGATTTCGCTCTTTAGGGCATTTTCCACCAAGCTAACCCATTACTTTTAGCTCTAGGTTACGGTTTGTCTTACCTACTACTGGGATAAAGTGGATCATGACACATAAATAAGGTCATGACAATAGGCTCGAAGATTGATAATATCACTCTGTTTTGGCATTCCAAATCTCTTAACCTTATTAGTACAAAACAAATTGTTTAGAGCTCTAGAAAGAACCTTAGCAACTGGTATGAATAAAGTATGATATAAAGGATCCCCTTTAATTAAAACACTTATGGGATAAAAGAAACCTTTAACTTGTCTATTAATATGGATATAATATCAATTGTTAGCAACCAACCTCCAAATTTTGTCCACTAGAAGATTGTCAAAGCCCATTTTCTTTAAAACTTTAATTAGTAATTTCCAAACCACTCTATCATATGCCTTTTCTATGTCAAGCTTAATTGCAATATTTTTATTCTTCCCTATATTCTTGATGTATGTAATAATCTCTTAGGCTTATAGAATATTTTCAGTAATACATGGTTTTACAAAATCAGATTGGTTTTGTGAAATGATCTTGGGAAAACTCCTCTAACCTGCCATGAATAACTCTACAAATCACTTTATTCAAGAGATAATATAATAGGCATCATATAAGAGAAAGTCAATATCCTCTCTTTTTTGGGTAGAAAACTAAATTAGTGGGAGTAATAGATTTCAAAAGAGTACACCCTTCAAAATAAAGCAATAACTACATCAATAGTGTCTTTCCCCACTATGCTCTAGCAAGATTGATAAAAATGACTTGAAAAATCATCTATCCTACTAGAACTCTATATATTTAGCTCAAATACCACAAATTTTATTTCTTCCTTAGTGGAACGAGTATTTAAAGTAATATTCTCCTCTTCTATAATAAGAAATGGTATATTATTGAGTAAAGTCATCTTAACAGCTTCAGAATCCCTTGTAAATTTCTCCTAAAAAAAGGAATTAGCCTCTCTCCACCTCTTCATATTCTTGTACCCATTCTTTATCCTTTTTAAGAATTTATTGATGGTCAAACTCTTCCTTCTTCCATTTATTAAGCTATGAAAGAACATAGTATTCTTGTCTCTCTCGTAAACCATTGCATCCCTATTTTATGTCTCTAATACTCTTCTTCATAAAAGAGAATTGCTTCAACTCAGACAAAGATCTTTTTAAAATCCTTTTATTATCAGTATAAGGATTTTCTTTAAATAAATCTTCTTTATTATTGATTTTTTCCTCTATGCTTCTTAGTTGATTGTTAATGCCCAAATATTTCTCAACTCTGTTTCGACAAGGCTAAATTGGTGTTTTTCATTGTTTGCTTTAGGATAATAAAAATATCCTCAAAGCCATGATAAAGCCCATTATTTCTCAAAATCTAAGTAAAATCCTCATCTTTTGACCAAAACTTTAGGAATCTAAAAGGTCTAACATAATATGGAGATTTTCTACCTCAAGTTATAAAAAACGTGCATGATCAGATCTAGTTCTAGCTAAATGTTCCATCTCTAGATTACCCAAAAGGCCTAACCGAACTTGATTCATCTATAATCGATCAGGACTTCTAAAAATACGATATTTATCAGCCTTTCCATTTCTCCAAGTAAAAGGACTTCATTTTACATTAAGTTCAAAAATCTCACAAGAATCAATACAGAATAAAAAATTTTCATATTCATGTGGATAAATAGGTAGGCCCCTTAATTTTCTTTCTCATTCAAAATCACATTTAAAATCACCTCAAATTAACCAAGAAAGAGTCATATTATGATTCAATAAATAAATATCCTCCCATAAACTTAGCCTCTCTTAAGCATTACACTTTGTATACACAACAGAAGTAAAGATTCATTTTTATCCATGAAGGTAAGTTGTATCGACAAATGTTTATTAGAATCTGCTTACATAGTAATTTAGATATCCTCTTGAACCAAAGTCCAAATTTTACCATTCTGATTATAATTGGCATACTCCATTCCCATCCTCTCTTATATTTTTTTTAAAATTATATGGATTTAGAAATGGCTCCATTGATTCAATGATAAAATAACTTTTGATGTATATGTATCATTTTCACTCTATGAAATGTATGTTGATTTCTCATAGAAATAACGTTCCCAAAAAAAACATTTGTAACAGTCATGACCCAATTTCTTAGTTCATGATGGAACCTACCATAACTCAACAGTAAGTAAGTCAACCCATAGTCCAAAATAGTTAGTAATGGGCTATCTAGAGAAGTGGAAGGAAACAGTGAAATAAATTTAATAAAGGGACTAATCTATATATATATATATATATATATATATAAAACAACCCCAAGACCAGGTGAATTCAGTACAAGAGCTTCTAATACAATAAGAACGCAAGTGAAATACAAAGTAAATATATAGGTGCAACCCATCTATGAATACAACGTAAAGATCAGTCTAATTTATAAGAGGGAAATAGTAATACTCCGACGCCAGGAGCTCACCCAAAGTCTCTGATCCATACTTTCTCTGCACGATGCATGAAATAATGGTGAGAACCCATACTATGATTTGTAGGCTATAAAAGTGTAGTATGAGCACCAAACATAGGGTACTAAGTAAGCAATTGTTGATTTGAGCTCCATAGGTAATGCAATTAATATACACTATAGGAAACTATCCAGGAAGCTAACATAATAAAGCTAGAGAGTCCAAAGGATAACGTATCCTATTCTATCCATATTAGGAACTAAAATACTATGTCATATATCACTAGCCAGTATAAAAGTAAAGAGAAGAAAAAGGATATATATTAGTATCCAAGACTAAAAAATACATATACAATAAGAATAAACAAAGGAAGAGAGGGATATATAGTAGTACCATAGCTACAGGAATATATACATATAGGTATACAAGACTAACTTAACATAAAAGACTAAGGTAGTCAAACTAACCTCAAAAAAATCCTAACCACGAAAGCTAATGCTAGCATGACCAGGGCCTATAGTCAAGTGTCGAACGACCAATACACTATCCGTAATGTACATTACCATAAAAAGGAAAGAAATGGGAATCATAACTCCAACCTCATTACTAGTCCATAATCAGCCTACTATGAACTAATCATAATAACAATAATAAAATAACCGGCAAGTTTCAACAAACAATACCAAATTGGGGCTTCATAAACTCAGAAGGTTTAATTAACACATAAAAAATAGCATTTATAGCCTATACCTATGCAACCCACCATAAGGATAATAGATATAAGCACTAAACCATATACTGGTGATTTGTATTTTATATGAATGAAAGAATGCAAAGTAAATCCATATTATCAAAATGGATCCAAGTTACATGACATACCTAGTGTATATATCTCCTTTAACTCGACAGCTTGCAAAAGAAATACCTACGAGAACCTCTCTTCTCTGGCATAACCGCTCAAGGATAAAGAGGCCCTTAGGGGATTAGGGCATATC
The DNA here is from genome assembly GCF_002878395.1 of Capsicum annuum. Classification (NCBI taxonomy): domain Eukaryota; kingdom Viridiplantae; phylum Streptophyta; class Magnoliopsida; order Solanales; family Solanaceae; genus Capsicum; species Capsicum annuum. Next base: position 127,736,058 of record NC_061119.1, on the reverse strand, counting down.
CGTATATACTGACCTGGTCTCGATCTAGGATTTCCAATCATTATTAATATACTCTACCCAATATCAGAGAGATGTATATATATAGAAAAGGTACAATCTTAAACCATTGTTAAAAGTAAAAGTCTAAAAAATAATTGCCCGAGATCAACTCCAGGATCAAATCATTGCAATAGAATAGAATGTGTCAGAATCTCTAATGATTGAAGTAAATGGTAGTGGTAAACGTATGGATAACCATGCATTAAAATTAATCTCAGTTAATTTCAGAAACATCATTTTCATTTCCAATAGGTCATAAATCAATAAATATGGTTATACAATTCCTCTTTTTGTAAAAGAACCCATTTTAAAAAAGAAAGGTGGAAATAAATCCCTTTTTAAAAAATAGTAGAAGAATCATGAATTTGGTTGGAATCGTACAACTAACTAGTATGAATACACTGAATATATGCTTGCCATCACCAATATCCAAACAATACAATCATGAGTGACCAAGCTTCTATAGACTAAATCCACATCTCTTTTATGGATAGAATACTCACTTGGAGTCCAACCGATATCATAATCACAACATCAAATCGAATAGTGTATAACTAATGTAAAGTCATACTATAATCAGGGGAAAACCATGATCCAATCCCCTAAGTAAAGTATTAAACCTTATGCTAAAGGGTCCTTAGGATCAACTATGATCAACATGCTAGTAACCTAGGGTTATAGGATCCTATAGCTATAATAAGTATTTCATCTTGAGGGTCGATTTAGCTTTCTACCCCCAAACTCTAAATTAGGTTAAGTCATGGTATTCTACCCATAATCATAACCTATCATCCTTTCTAGAATGCAATATATACCATTTACTATCTCACAAAGAAGAGAAGACCAAAGCCTAGCTCAATACCAAACTAAAGTTCTTGAATCATCCACAAACTATCCATCTTTTCTCTACTATCCTGAAATGTCGACACGATATCAAAATAGTAATCCATACATCATTAGGAGTAAAATAAGACCCATATTTCTATATAAAGGGTTAGGTTGGAATTCAGATCATGAACTAGGCCGCGAGTCCTACAAAAAAAACCCAAAATTAAATCTGTCAGAAAGTCCCTCAAAGGACAAGGAATGTGTGCTAAAAAGTTGAGCACAAATGGTGCATAAATCGGTGCCCAATTCATACCTTAAGGTGTAATGATTAAAATACCTAATATCTAAGAATTCTCAATGATGTGGGATGGAAATTACAGGAAAAATAATGGAAAATAACCAAGGAGTGTTATGCTAACTTAGCTTCAATGATGATTCCCCACACTTTTCTGTCTTTAAGCTATCAAAATATTGGAGAAATAGTGGAGTGTGGGATGGAAATTGATGAGAAAAATAATGGAAAATTACAAAGGAGTGTTATGCTAACTTACCTTAGCTTCAATGATGATTCCCCACACTTTTCTCTCTTTAAGCTTTCAAAATAGTAAAGAAATGATAGAGAAAATGAATGGTAATTTTGGGTGAATAAAGGGATTTAATAATCCCCAGGTGCTGCTAAAGTGACCCAATGATTGCTTAAGTGATCACCTCTTATGAGGTCAAATGATCATTTAAGCAATCCACCATAAGTGTTCGACTTTTGCTTAAGTGGTCGAGTACCACTTAAGCGGCAAGACCATCACTTAAGAAGTTGGGTGGTCCACGAGCGATCACTAAAGCTATCCCATGGTCTCTTAAGAGACTAACACTAAGCTACCAAAGGTCCTCTTAAGTTGTTGCACCATATGGTGCCATGCACCAGATTTTGAGAAGTCCAAATAGACTCCGACCGAGTGATCAAGGTTCATTCAGAATCTTGTGCATGCAAACAAACTATGCAACCATACAAAATTCAACATTTAAGACTCAATAAAACCATCAAAACATTCATCTGAGAATATTTCAACTATATATGGGACCCACACCAATAGTTCCATTTTTCATACAGTCCACCCAATAGCCCAAAATGAGTCTGAAAGCCCCGAGACCTAAACCAAGGGTCCCCCTAACTTAATATTAATATTTTGGAGCTAATGTCACTATTGGTATCCTAATTTAAGATTGTCTACTAGATATTTTGGCCCGAGAATAATTTTGTAAGAGTGGATGCTCACAAAAATAAAAGAGAGACTAAAACCCAAACAAACTATCTAATGACCAAATCAATAGTTTTGATATGTAATAAATGACCTGTATCCATTATGAAAGGTTCGAAACGCTAGAAACATGCGTAAATCAAGGAAATAACTAAGAAGGTTATTACAATATCCACTACTAAAAGGAATTTCATCCGTGAAAGTCAATATATAGAAAAAGCACAAAAACTTTAAGGGATGAGGTACTATGCCCGCATGCTCTGTGCACAGCTCCGCAGATAACTTCCAAGACGAAACAATAATTCTAAGGGATTTTGCTATAAGTATCCCTTTTTAACCAACTTTCTTATGTCATTTCTCAACAACCAAACTCAAACTCAACCAATTATCCTTTAACTGGACCAAAGAAGGTTGATGTATATAACTCCAAACCATAACATACTAATACCATATCGATGCCAGCGCCACCAAGTGAAAACTTATCCAAGTGAAAGAAAATACAATGCACGAATCATGCGTCCAACTCCAATACCCAAATATATCCTTTCTATTCTTTTCCAAACCTACTATGAGCTCCAAAACATGCAAAAAGTCATCTGAGTCATGTCTGTGCAACCCTATCACAATAAACTTGGAGAACTAAAGTTGATCCCCTAAAGTCAACTATTGTGAGAACAAGGATAAACCCATGAGGTGAAACTTGTATGCATAATGGAGATGATCATTATTTGCTATCTCCTGTCAAGGCTACAAACAGTCCAACTGACCCCCAAAACTTATAGTCAGGAGTTTGAAGAAGAAACTCTCACTACTAAATGATCCATTCAAGTATGTTCCACCAACTAAGGATGAAACTAAGTTGATACCCATTAGAGTATACTTATTCTACATAGTAGACAATCCAAAATTTTGAAAAAAACTAAGAATATAGGTTAAGATTAGGAGAAATGATCATGAACATCTATTAACCATGATTTCTCCAACCTTCAAAAGACCAAATTGGTGGCTAAAGAGTAGGCTTAGCCAACCTATAGGTAAAATCCCAACTAAGACAAATCTGAAAACCAAGGTTACACCCAAACACTACAACTCCCAACTAAATCCTCAACACGATGTTGAATCGCTCAATCTCAACTATCAAAACCAATTTTGTCCACGAGTAAGCATCCACAATATAGTATCTATCACAACTTCCAAGTAGCTTGTCATAAAAGTGAAAGTCTAAGACTTGAGCCAATAACTCTACGCAAGGTAAAAAAACCCAACTCACCCTTACTATCAAAAATCAGGCATATCCCCATTAGATCCTACCAAACCCTAAATTACAAGTTAGCTGATAACTAAAATTAAAATAAGGGATAAGACACATGTTGAAATCACAAGAAATCAACTCCATATCTGTTAGAGGGAATAAATTATCAAATCATATCTATGAACTCACCAAGGCTACAAATAGTAGTAGTGATGACTGAAACTCAAGCAACTCGGTGAACTGTAACCTTAGTTAGAAATTGGATAATCCAACACTCTATCTCAGCAGTGAATACCCATATGCACATATAACCAAGGAAAAGCACTCCACAAACTTACATCTAGATGAACAAACACAAAAATAAAGATTTCCTAAATCCTTCCATTTTATTCCAACATTAATCAATTAAACCATTAATCACACCACAATACAATAAAACACCCACCTTAAACTTACTACCAAGGTCAAGGACACTATCGTAAAATGAACCAAGAAACTCAAGATAATAAATTTCCAATTAGCCATCTTAAGAAGAGGTCAAAAGAAAAAATCACATATTTCCATCAATCTTAACTCCACTATAATAAGAACCACATCAAAACAAGATGGAGTACCCAACTTTATAACAATACCAAGATCAAGAATTACTACAAAACAAACTCAACAAACCTGAAAGGCAAGCCCAAGACCTCTCAACATCAACATTAATACCACCAACAAGTGATGAACTATCAAAATTAAAAAATGGATCCCAAACTAGTCAACTTTCGAAATAGGCTATAGAGAAGGATAGCCAATGCTAAAATCTCAAAAAAAAAACAAAGTCAAGACCTAGAATCTCAAACTAAAAAATAGGCAATATAACTAAATTGCTAACCTAGAACCATAAAAAAATATGGAAGGATAAACTATCCCTACTTCATAGCCCATGCAACAAGTGATATAACCTCACTAATAAAAGAATAAAACAACCAACCTTACCTTTATACAAGAGATAAATCATCCAATTGATCTAACCATAAAGGAAAATGAATAAGAATCCCAAGGAAGGGAATTCTAAGTAGATAATTCTAATCTTGATGTCTATCAAGCAAAGATTGATAAAACACCCAAAATTTTGCCCCTTGAAAATTTCTTAAGCTTTGAGCTACTACCCTGGTTATGTCTGGATGAGTCATAACCAAACCAAAAAGTTTATGGCATGATTTTACTTTGAGTATGAGTGGTTAATAAGAGCCTAAGGATATGTTATGAGTAGTTAGGTATGAATCATAGGGTGTCCAATGTAAGTCCCAAATTAGGTTTTGTGTTGACTACGATTGGACCCTATGAGTCGTAGGGGACCCATTACAAGTTGTCCAATTTAGTCATAAGTATAACAATTTAGGGTGCCTTGGTGGTAGAACCTTAGTGACGAGTTGTAAGGTGTGGTTACGAGTCAAGGGGTTGACTTGTAATCAAAGACAACACTTTTATATCTTTTAAATTGAGGACATTCTGGACATTTCCCCTCTTAACAAATAGAAGCTCCACATCTTATAAACTCTTTAGGGTGTTATTATCTCTCTGAAACAATCTCAGTAACCTCTCAAATACTCTCAAATTCTCAAGGTAAAAAGTATTTGGGTTTTTCAAGAGGTTGATCAATTAGGGCTCTCAAGGGTGATTACACTTCATAAATCTTACTATTATAGGCATATTACTCTTCCTTCATTGTTAATTTTGTAAAAACATATAATTTAAAGCATTGTTCATGAGATTATTATAATAGTTTTGAAATAAGGGTTTGGGTTCAGGATGTTTATGAATTTAACAATACTTCTCATGGTTTATCTATGATTTCCATGTTTTAAATATGGTTTTGAACTTATGGGTGAATGGGTATGGTGAATGAACTAGGGAATTATGATTTTCCCAAACTTGTGACTTTTGAAGTGGTTATGACCCCAACCCATAATATAAAATTGGTTTTAATTATGAGAATTTGGGAATTTGTAAAATTGAATGAGTTTTGAACTATTACATGATATAAAGGGATATTTGAAATGCAATGGCATAATTTAATGAACAAAGGAAGTCAGCATCTCCCACTGTGTATTAATGAAAAAATGGAGTTGTTCTCCTTAAGTTAATGTAAAATTGTTTTAAGCATAATGTGTTTCCTATCAAGTGTAGGAAGTATGATGATACCAAAAATGTATACCTAAATGTGTATTATGGTTCATTGAATGGGATTGTGTGATTAATGTTTTAATTGGTCTCTAATAAGGGTTGTGTAGCTATCGTAAAAGCTGAGGTCTGAGTTACTAATACTGGCAATCACATTTGTCGATGTGGGGAACAAAGAAACTAGGGAGGTTAAAGTCCCTCTTATTATTATTTCATGATTAGGGAGGTTCGAGTCCCTAGTAAATCAATATATAATCGGGTACTTAAGTTAGGTTGGTATATGTTGGGAGGTTCAAGTCCCCCATGTGTATATATATGAGATTATTCTAAAGTTTGTGTGGCTACATACACTGGGACCCAACTAGGGGGTGAGAGTTAGGGCCTATATAGCTTGTGGTACTATTAATGACGGTTGAGCTACACAATCCAGCTAATGTTTTGAAACATATATTAAGCTTTGTCCTTTTTCCCGGCATGTAATATATACATATATGTATTTATGTTTATGCATTCAATTATGTACCTTGGTTTTTGAATGATTTTAAACTATTGATCATATTATTATGTTATCTTTAGATCGAGTTACATGATAGCATTCACCCTGCTAACCGTCTTTGAATGTTATATCCCTAGATGATGCAAAAATTGGTCATACTTATACTCCTCCTACTCAATGACTTGGATTCTATATCGGATATCAAGTCATATTAAAGTGGTGAAATTTTATACTTCAGAAGATCGAAATTCATAATTATGGTTTACTTTGAATTTTGACTATCCCTTTGGATTTGGATTTTGTCTATTATTGAGGGCATGTCCCAATATTTTATAGATATTCAATTTTAGATCATATTTTAGAAGGATTTATTTCGACTATTATGACTATTGGGTGGCATTGGTCGGCCATTTGGCTGGTCATCAGTGGTCGGTAATAGACATATGTTTAAAATTTTCTTAGACTATTGTACGCTATCTTATTATATCTTTGGAATTTCGCCGACATTAGCGTGTGGTGTGTTTAGTTTGTTAGGTGTTGGGGATGATCTCCAATCCATGTGGGACTTAAGATACCCATAATGCCCAGGACCTTGTTTGAGTTATGACAAAGTGGTATTAGAACAAGGTTTGGTGTCATTGGGTGTCCAACAAAGCCGTGTTAAGAAAAGTCTCATTTATAGGTATGTAGTGACCTACACTTATAATGGAGAAGCTACGAGGAATTTAAGAATGTTTTTCTTTCTTGTTGTTCTGTTTCAAGCTATAGAGTCTAAGGTCTTGAGTCTCTTGAATTTTGGTTTTTTTACTTTTTAGATCATGCCTCCTACATGATCTGAAATTCATAGAAAATCCTCTATCCCATTAGAGGAAAATACTGATGGAACACGCCCTGCTTATGGGGTACAGACCCGTTCTAAAGGTAAAATTCCTGATTGCCCTTCTGGAGTTCCACAAGTCCCCTCTGGTCCTCCTAGAGCTCTACAGGCTAATCTATGAAATGTGCAATTTCATTAGTCTATTAATATGTTTTGTCAATTGGTAGCTTCTCAGTCTAAGCATATAACTTTTGTTACTCAATTTTCTTAGGCCAAAAGGCTTGACCAATTTATGAGGTTAAATCCTCTAACATTTACTGGTGTTAAGGTTTAGGAGGATCCTCAAGTTTTTGTTAATGATATGGAGAAGATCTTTTGGGTTATGCGTTCCACTAATATGGAGGGTGTGGAATTCATGACCTATCAGTTATAGGATGTATCATACCAATGGTATGAGGAATAGGAACAATCTTGGGGAGATGATGCCAAATACACACTATAGGATGATTTCTATAGTGGTTATCTGGACTTTTTATTTCCTCAGGAGTTAATGGAGGTGAAAGCGGAAGATTTTTGTTAATATAAAGTAAGGTAGGATAATGGTCAACAAGTGTGCCTTGAAATTCCACTAGTTGTCCTGATATGCTCCTGAGTTAGTGTCTAGTATGAGGACTAGAATTATGAATTTTGCTTCTGTGTTGTCCTATGATTTGATTCTAGAGAGTAAGTCTTCCTTGTTAAACAAAGATATAGACATATCCAGATTAATTGTGTATATGCCACAAGTTGAGGAAGATAAGAAAAAGCTGGCAGAGATAGGGGAAAGATAAAATAAAAAGTTTAGATTTTTTTATCATGGTAGAGATCAACAACAGAGTGGTGGAGATGGTGGAAAGTTATCTTAGAAGAAGTGGGGGAGTTCTAGTTCCTAGTTTATGGCTAGTGCTCCTTATCCAAAATCGTTACGTGATCATCATTCACAGAATGATAGTGGTTTTAGAAAACAAGGCACTGAATATCAAGCTGGTGGGGCTTAGTCTACTCCATCATATCCTCCTCGTAGATTATGTGGGTAGGTGCACCATGGGTTTTTTGAAAAAAGGTGGATCAGATGTTTTAAATATGGTCAGGTTGGTCACTTTTAGAGGGATTGTCTTTCTAAGGTTGCTTTGGGTACAAATAAAATTCCTGTTGCCACTTTATCATCTCCTGCACCAAAAGGTGCCACTTCTGCTTCTATCACCGACACTGCCAAAATCTTTTATATGTATTTTCTACGCTTCAGGACTCGAAGGCATCCCCCAATATTGTCACTGGTATGTTATGACTCTTTTCTTGTGAAGTGTATTTCATGAATGATCCAGGGTCTACTCTTTCTTATGCGACCCATTTGTAGCTGAGCATTTTGATTTTGGTCCCGAGTGTATCCCTGACCCTTTTTCTATTTCTATCCTGATGAATGACTTTATGGATGCTAAAAGAGTCTATAGGGGTTGTGTGGTATCTGTTGATGTCAAAGAAACTCTAGTAGATCTGATATAATTTTACATGGTTGATTTTGAAGTGATATTAGGGAAGAAAGAGTTTAATTCGTGCTATGCCTCCTTATATTGCCAAAGTTTAAGGTCATGTTTAAATTCTCTAATGAACCAGCCATTGAGTGGGAAGGGGGTTCTCTAGTACCTAAGAGAAGGTTAATATCATATCTTAGATCTTGAAGTTGATTTCTAAGTGATGTCTCTATCATTTGGTCCAGGTTAAGGATATTAACTTGGAGGGTCCTTCATTACAATCTATTCCCACAATTAATAAATCCCCTAAGGTTTTTCCTGATGATCTTCCTGGTATCCCTAGCGATAGGGAGATTGATTTTAGGTTTGACCTTGCTCTAGACAAACATCCTATCTCTATCCATCCCTATACAATGGCTCTAACTGAGTTGAAGGAGCTTATGGAGCAATTGAAAGACCTCCTTGACAAGGGTTTTATCCTTCCTAGTGTCTATCCATGGCGTGCTCCAGTTTTGTTCATGCTTAAGAAGGATGTTTTCCTTTGAATGTGCATTGATTACCGTTAGTTGAATAAGGTTATGGTGAAGAATAAGTATCCTCTTCCCCAAATTGATGATTTGTTTAACCAGCTTTAGGGTGCTAAGTATTTTTCTACGATTGATCTTAAGTTGGGTTATCATCAGCTGAAGATTAGGGAGGTGGATATCCCTAAGACTACCTTTCGAGCCCGGTATGGTCATTATGAGTTCTTAGTCAAGTCTTTTGGTTTGACTAATGCCTCAGCGACCTTGATGGACTTGATGAATAGGGTTTTTTGTTATTTTCTGGATTTGTTCATTATCATATTTATAGATGATATTTTGGTGTATTCTAAGAGTGAGGCGAACCATACCGATCACCTCTATATCATTTTTCAAACCCTAAAAGATTAGCTATAGTGTGCTAAGTTTTCAAAGTTCAAGTTCTGGTTGAAAGCTATTACTTTTTTGGGTCACATCATTTCTAGTGAAGGGATCATAGTGGATCCGTAAAAAGTTATAGTTGTTACAAAGTGTCGTAGGTCCATAACTCCAACCGACATTCTTAGATTCTTGGGTTTGTCCAATTACTATAAAAGGTGTATGGAGAGTTTCTCCACTATAGCCTCCCTATTGACAAAGCTGACCAAGAAGAAGGTGAAGTTTTTGTGGTATGACGCTTATGAGGGTAGTTTAGAGAAGATAACAGATAAGTTGACTTCAGCTCCAGTGTTGACTCCACTGAAGGAACTGATGTTTTGTTGTCTTTTGTGATGCATCTCGTGTGGGACTTGGTTGTGTGTTGATGTAGCATAGTAGGGTGGTGGCCTATGTTTCTAGGCAGTTGAATATTCATGAGAAGAATTATTTGATTCATGTCTTGGAGTTTTTGGTTATGGTATTCGCATTGAAGCTTTGGCATCACTATTTGTAAGGAGTCTATGTATATATCTTTTCTGATCATAAGAGCCTACAATATGTGTTTAACAAAAAGGAGTTAAATCTCGAGCAGAGAAGATATCTTGAGTTGCCGAAAGACTATGACATGAGTCTCCACTACCACCCTAGTAAAGCTAATGTGGTTGCTGATTCTCTTAGCTGGTTATCCATGAGGAGTCTAGCTAATATGGATGAGGATAAACGGGAGTTGGTGAAAGATATTCACCATTCATCTAACCATGGAGCTTGTCTCTTAGACTCTGAGGATGGAGGTATGTTTATGAAAGAGGTGGTGAGGTCATCCCTTGCTGCTGAAATAAAGGAGAAACGAGCACTGGATCCTGTCTTAATGAAGATTAAGGAGGATGTGGGCGTCAAAAGGTTGTAGCTTTTGATATTACTGGCAATGGTATCTTGAGGTACCAAGGCAGATTATCTGTTCCAGATGTAGATGGGTTGAGAGAGGATCTTGGCTGAGGCTCATGAGTCGCGTTATGTCATTCATCTAGGTTCGACAAATATGTATCATGATCTTAAAGAGATTTATTGATGGACCAATATAAAGAGATATGTGGCCGATTTTGTAGCTAAGTGCACGGTATGTTAACACGTGAAGGTTAAGCACTTGAGGCCCGATAGGTTGACTCAAGAGATTGAACTGCTGATATGGAAATGGGAGGTTATTAATATAGATTTCGTTACTTGTCTTCCTCAGTCTCAAAATCAGTTAGATTCGATTTGGTTCAACGTAGATAGGATAACTAAGTCTGTTCACTTCTTCTAATGATGACAAATTATTTGGCAAGGGATTATACGAGCTTGTTCCTCCAAAAGACTGTGAAGTTGCATGGGGTACCTATTTCTATCATTTCAGATTATGGTACTCAGTTCTCATTGAATTTTCACATTCATTTTAGAGAGGTTTGGTAACTAAGGTGAGCCTTATTATCTTTTTCCACCAGCAGTTGGATGGGCAAGCGGAACAAACTATTTTGACATTAGAATATATGCTTCAGGCTTGCGTGATTGACTATGGGGGTAGTTGGGTTGATCATTTACCTCTTATAGAGTTCTCCATATAATAATAGTGTCACAACCCCATTTGGAGTCATGATGGAACCTACCACACCCCACCGGTAGGTAAGCCGATATCGTAACCCAGAGCTAATACAATAGGTTACCTTGGTAAGAACATCCAACATGGACCCTATGTGTAAATACAATATAACCACAACGTTTCATAACTAAGACAATTGATATTCAAATACCAACACCACTACCTGATAGTATTAATACAAGAGCTTCTAAACTTGACAAGAGGAATTTACAATCTCACAATCTAAAATGTCTTAAATAATGTCATACATTTGTCTCAAAAGCAAAAGACAAATAAGGATAGAAGGGAAAGAGGGTAACTCAATCTCCAAGATCTCACCATGTATCCTAATAGTCAACTCGCACGAATTATCTCAACGGTGGCAACTAGAACCTGGGTCTGCACCAAAAAGGTACAGAAGTGTAGTATGAGTACCAAAACACGGATACTCAGTAGGTATTATCGGCCGACTAAGCTCAAATATAATGTAAAACTATATAAAGTAAGACAATAATCTTACATTAAAGGGATTTGATCGAACCTAAATCTGCTTTGATACTACTATAACAACATCTAAACTACTAAAGTAATAACATCACATAATATCTCAATATACTCTATAATCACCATAAAAACTGAGTATCATTTCGAAAGCGTAAAGCCATATACACAATACTAAAAAATCTATTTACCATAATCATCATCAAAAAACTTTTGAACATAAACACAAGAACTTACCATGATGTCCTATACCATCGGGAAGTACATGGAAGAGAACACAACAAAGAACCCATCACGACTTCCTATACCATCGGAGAGTACACAAAAAATATCAAACAAGAACTCATCACGGTGTCCCATACCATCGGGGAGTACAATAAAGAATACAACCAATAATATAATAAAGCACAACTATTCCATCATTCGACTGAAACCACGGGTAGCTCAATCCTTCCATGGCTCATTATCGAAATCCACTTCCAAATACGCATATCTTCATTTAACATAAAGAAAACAACATTTTCATAGCATAGACATGTAGTCATTAATTCTATAATTCATTGATAAACAACATGAAGTCCATACTACTTATCCTTATCCTTCCATGAATCAATAGATTACAAGTCTTGAGATTACTAGCCATCAAATTGGGGAAGACTACAAGCCACCCATATTATAGGTTATTCAACTATCATAAGGCCATTCTTTAGCTAGAATTTTCATGATATGAGTTATTAATTAAGTCATCTCAACCTCACACACTAGAAGATAATTTAACTAACCATGATATAATACTAGGTCCATCATCACTAAGCATGTCACAATCTTAAGGACTAATTTCCATATTTTAATCAAGTAAAGTCCACTAAATAGTTTACTAGGTTTCTAGATTCCATATAGTAATCATATATTTTAGAAGTAACTAGTTATCACATAAGCCACCTTACTAGGCAAGATTTCATAGTATAATCTCTTATTCAAGTCAAGTATACATATTAGGTTAGCCCTTGATTCTATGCAAGATTATTCGTACCACTAAGTCTTACCTCAATATTAGGCATAGATTTGCTCTAGTTGCTAATTTAGCATCAACAAGGGTCATACCTCTTATTAAGTGATTTGGAACAAGAAATGAGCAACAATTTACCAAGAGAGACCTCATATTTCAAGCACATAGGTGGTTGGCCCCACATGGCCTAACCTTACAAATATCAATGCATATAAGTAAATTTGACCCACACAGCATCGTAATTTTCTTACCTCTTCTAGATTCACCGAGCATCATCATAATATCACATATTCCTCCAGATTCACAAGGCATCATCATAATATCACATATTTCTCTGGTTTCACCTGGCATTAACATAATATAAATATATTCCTCTGGATTCACCAGGCATTATCATAATATCACATATTTCTTCGGATTCACCGGGCATCATCATAATATCACATATTTCTTCGTATTCACTGAGCATCATCATAATATCAACATATTTCTCCGAATTCACCGGGCATCATCATAATATTAAATATTCCTCCGAATTCACCGAGCATCATAAAAATATCACAAGTCTCCCAATACAATAACATACATCCATATGAATAGCCAAAAAAATAAACATACATAAAGGTTCACAATATAAGGAAGTAGAGATATAGAATAACACTTGCCATTTCACCTTATTAATAAGCTTTACACGTAATATGAGCATAAACAAGAGCATGAGTATTTTCAAGACATGCACCAAAATCACTTAACAAGATTATTCAAGTCATGATCGCAAGATATCTAATAATCGAGTTCAACCATTACTACTCCTATGTACAAATAGTTTAGATAATCACCATGTATCTAGGTCACTAAGAATTTACCTATTTCAAGCTTAAGGTGGGTCAAGTTCCATTTCTAAATGCCTAAGAAAGCCAAAGCTTTACTAACACAAGTCTAGCTTCTACCCAAAATTTGGCTAAGTCATCTATACCTCAATATAAGGGCTTACTGATCATTTCTAGATCTATAGGGAAATTTTCTTTGAGAATCATTCCAAAGTCAACCCAACACCAAGATCATCTCTTATATAGGTATTATATAGATCAAAACACACCTAAAGATAGAGAAGTACACCATTCATGTCTACTTATAACAACTATAGTGTTCTCAAACTAGCCATGAGACCACAAATAAGTTAACTAAGGTCCTAGATTAAGGGTCAAATATCATACCTGACCAATTAATAGCCTATAGCAATTAATAAATCCCAATTTCACCATTTAATCAACTATCGTCTAAATACCCTACCTAATCTTGCAAGATATCAATAATTACATAACAAACAAGCTCAATCTAGTCTACGGGTAAGCCTAACCTACCTTGAATCTAAGCAAGTCATGAACAAATGATATTTTTATTTCCTTTCTCTTTGACAAAAAATGCTATCAATAATAAAATCTAAGCATTACAATAATAATGACAATACCCATTATAGCACCACTGTGCCATGGGTTTTAAATGGACACCAAAACCCTAATTGGGTTTCACCCATGGAAAGGAGTTTCCAAGACTAACCCATAGCCTAACTATATTTAGGCAGTTAAAACCCTTAACCAATTTGAGTCAATCACTCAATTTTGGGGCTATAATTGAACCTCAATGGTTTAGGGGTTTTGAATCAATAAACCATGAAATAAATTCTAAATTAGTGGAATTCTTACCTTAAATTGTAGAAAGAATCAACCACACGAGTTGTTTAAGCTCTAACTCAACCCACAATACACACTTAGAAGGTTTTATACTTCATTAGGGTTTCAAGGTTAAGATGGAGGCACAAAATGGACAAAATTTATGCAAGACAACACATAAATATGGGCCAATCAACCCTCTAATAGTGCGATCATAGCCTCCGCATCACCGAAGTTGTGGCCTTGTGGTTGCACCTCCTTCACTGTGGTTGTAGCACCTCAGTGCATTCTATGCATGGTTGAATCTTGGAACTTGGTTTCAATCTTTGGAAATTCCTTGGGATGCATTTGAGATCCATTTTGATCAAATAATATATGAAACCCCATAGTTTTTTATGTTCTAGACGCGTTGGCAAAGTAGGATTTTGCATACGAGGCTATTTTTTCAAATATTTTTCTTAGCGATTAATTTGGACTAACAAAGACTTCAAATTGAGAAAAGGGTTATAAAACCCAAACAAACCATTAGGTAATTGGACTATCACTCCCCGCAAGTCATTAATGACTTGGGAAAACTTTATAGAATCTCTATCAGATGATGCAAGTAAGAATATGGATAATAACCTGAAGGGTCATTAGAAATAGGTATCACTATAGTATTGGTATGTCTCCATTTGTATGGTAGGAGGTTTAGATCTCCTATTGGGTGATTTGAAATTCGGGAAGCTGAGATGCTTGGCCTAAATTTGGTTCCCCAGGTGATGGAAAAGGTAAAGGTGATTCAGGATAGATTTAAAGCTTCCCAAAGTTTCCAAAAGTTCTATACAGATATGAGGCATAGGAAGTTAGAATTTGAGGTTGCCGATTGGAGGTTATTAAAGGTATCTTCTATGAATGGAGTAATATGGTTTGGGAAGAAGAGGAATCTCAACTTGTGGTATTTTAGCCCGTACTTAGTCTTGAAAAGGGTTGGTAGTATTGTATATGAGTTGGAGGTGCCTCATAGTTTGAGTGCCATTCATCTAGTTTTTATGTTTTGATGTTGAGAAAGTGAGTGGGTGGTCCTTCAATGGTTTGTCCTTTAGAGGAGGTGGGTATTTCAAATTCTTTATCATATGAGGAAGTAATGGTTGAAATTTTAGATCAATAAGTTCATCAGTTGTGTACGAAGGACGTAGCTTTAGTAAAGGTTCTATTGAGGAACCACGAGGTTGAAAAGGCTACTTGGGAAGCCAAACAAGACATACAATCCAAGTATCCATTATTGTTATTCGCTCCAGATAACTATGCCTAAGGTATGTGATATTCTTAACATCTTTATTTTTTGACTTTGTTAAAGAAAAGAGTGATTTCTTTGGCGTCTTTATTTTTTTTAATTTGTTAAAGGTAAGATTAGAGGAATATGGAGTCAATTTGTGCTAGCAATGGCCTTATACCATCATTCGAGGACAAATGATCTAAGTGTGAGAGAATTGAAAAACCCTATATTTTATCCCTTGAAAATTTCCTAAGCTTTAACCTTACTACCCTGGTTACAACTGGACTCTATGATTCTTTGGGTGTCCTGACGAGTTATTGCGATGAGTCATAACCAAGACAATAAGTTTGTGGATTGAATCTTCTCTAATTTTAAGTGGCCCACTAAGATCCATAAGGATATACTATGAGTCATTAGGTGTAATCATAGGGTGTGCAGTGTAAGCCCGAAATGGGATTCTGTGTTGACTACGACTGAACCCTTTGTGTCGTAGGGTCCCATTATGACTGGGGCTATTGAGTCATAAGGATAATAGTGTAGGATGCCTTGGTGGTATTGCCTTTGTTATGACTTGTGGTGATGAGTCATAAAGTGTGGTTATGAGTCAAGGGTTTGACTCGTAATTAAAGGCAACACTTATTTAGCTTTTAAGTTAAGCGCTATCTGGACAATCCCCCTCTCAACCAAATAAAACCCCACATATTTAACCTATTTGGGGTGTCACTATCTCACAAAAAAATCTAAGTAACGTTTCAAATACTCCTAAATTTTGATGGTTAAGAACACTTAGGGTTTTCAAGAGGTTGATCAATTAGGGATCTCAAGGGTGATTTCTCTATGTACATCTTACTATTACAAGCATATTACTCTTCCCTCATTGTAATTTTATAAAAACATGTGATTTAAAGTATTGTTCATTATACTATTGTGATGGTTTTGAAATAAGGGTTGGGGGTTTTGGATGTTTATGAATTGAATAATATTTCTTATAGTTTATATATGTTTTCCATGTTTTAAATAAGGTATTGAACTTGTTGGTGCAAGGGTATGGTGAATGAACTAGGGAATTGTGATTTTCCTAAACTTTTGACTTTTGAAATGGTTATGACCCCAACCCCATTGTATTAAATTGGTTATAATTATGAGAACTTTAGGAATTTGTAAAATTGAACTAATCTTGAACTATTGCATGATATAAAGGGATATTTGAAATATAATGGCATGATTTAATGAACAAATAGAGTCGGTGCCACCCACTATGTACTAATGAACAAAGGGAGTTGTTCTCCCCAAGTTAATGGAAATTATTTTGGGCAAGATATATTGCCTTACAAGTGTAGGTTGTATGACGATATTTACAATGTATGCCTAAATGTGCATTTTGGTTCATTGAATAAGATTGTGTGATAAATGTTTTAATTGGGCTCTAATGTGGGTTGTGTATTTGAGACGTGAAAGTAGAAGTCTGACTGACCAATATTGGAAACCGTGCTTTGCTAATGTGGGGTTCAAAGTGACCAGGGATATTCAAGTCTCCCTTATTATTATTTCATGGTTAGGGAGGTTAGATTCCTTGTAAATCATTATATAATCAGATGCATAAGTCAACATGGTATATGTTGGGAGGTTCAAGTCCCCCATGTGCATATATATGAGATTATTCTCTGGTGGATGCGTGTAATACCCTGTATTTCCTTAGCATAATATTAACTCTCAGTTCCTTGAAGAGTCTTCAAGAATTGACAATCCAAGGTATGTTAGGTGTTCATCTATGGGTTTCTTTCACCCATAGAGTTCACAAATCTGTTATTCTAAAACTACAAGATTGTTGAATTATGAACTTCCATGTTTGAATTAGATTGAATTCATGTTCATGATATTTGTTGGGTTTCAATCCATCATTTAAGTGCAAGTTCATGAAATTGAATAGCATGTGTGATGAATATGTGATTATCTTGATAAACTCTTGAATTTACAAAGTGATTAATCTATCTATGAAGTTAATTTGATTTTCAATCCATGATTATGATAAGATTCATGAAAATAGAATAGTATTTAGGGGGAATTATATGAATATCATGTTAAACCAATGAAATTGCAAGTTGGGTATTGTAGTTACCATGTTTATATATTATCCATGAATATAGGCATTAGGTTGTGCTCCTCAGGTGATTGATAGAATGTTCATGTGTAATACCCCGTACCTTTTCTAGGTAGAATCCATAGCTTCCAAGATGAATATTATTTATTTTGTAAGGAGTTCTTTAGATTTGGACATTTCATGACGCAGGAAACTGAATTATCTTTCCAAAGATATAAGATTTGCCTAAATCCGATAATCGGGTAAGAAGTTATGGCTATTTTAAGTTCCAGTCATAAAATACCATCATTTGGGCCCTTAGCGCATCACGGAGAAGCATAATATCACAATTGTTAATTTCCAATGAGGACCCTCGATCTTGGTGCATTGCAGAGAGGCCCAATTTTCCGTTTGGCAATTTCCAGTGAGACCTCACGATACTGGCGCATCGTGCCAGTGGTCAAAATGACAACCATAAGGGCTTCGTGATTGTTGCACATCATGGAGAGAGCCCATTTCCCTTTCTTCTAATTTCCAGTGAGCCATCGTGATTGTGGCATGTCGCGGTGGCCACCCAGTTCGCAAATTATTGCATTTTTCAGTTTCGTTTAGGGGTTTAAAGAGGGCATTTTGGTCATCCTCCCAACCCCCAATCCATCTAAAAATAGAAGATTAAGCATATTTCAAAGCGCATGATGCTTTATTCATCATTCCCTATCAAAGCAAAACCCTAGCTCATCAACTTCCTCCCTAAGGAATCCAAGATTCCTCCACTAATTCTCCAAGACAATTCAATATTGAGATTTTCCAATACAAGAGCACTAAGAATTCATTCCCTGAGCATCAATAGGAATCCAAGATCAAAGTTTTCATCAAAGATCATCACTTTAAGGTATGTGGGGTTTGAACAAGGATAACTCTTTCATCCTTGTGCCCAAAACTTTACTTTAATTATAAATTTACTATAATTTATATGATTTTTCATGAAATTCAACTTAGGGTTTATATCCACTATTGTTAATCACAAGCTTATGACATTTCCAATGATTTAGAAGTTGAATTCCATGATTTTGTTCATATTTTCATGCATATTGCTGAAATTTCCAGATTTTGAGTTGTTCTATCAATATTTACATTACCTAGCATGAATATTATGATGCTTTAATATGAGATTGATACATGAGTTACTACCCTAAGATTGAATATTATTGTTTCAAGAAAGATGATGCTTTAAGCATCTTATGAACAGATTATCCTTAATTTTGAGAAAAATCTTTGATCTTTTGATAATTGGTTTAGCTTTAGAATCCACTACAGATTTTACAGTCTATAGAAACCAGATTTATTCAGATAAATGCATAACTGATTTTCATACAAAACCTTATGCTAGTTTCTAAAAGTGGATTTCTAATGGATTGAGCATACAGATTTAAGAGGGAGTAGTATTTATTACCGAGTGGAAAGTATGGGATCAGCGTACCCTATCTTCCACATAACTATGTAGCCAATGTACGTACAAACTCAGATTATTTCTATTTATATGGATGACAAATTTTGCTTGTGATCGATCACCTGGATTAGGTTATACTCCCTAGCAAGAGTATGACACCTCTTACCAACATAAGGTTTCCTCCTAAGAAGGTCAAGACGTTGGAATCATGTAGCTCATATGGTTTGTGTCAGTTAAGAGAACCTCCCTACTAGTAAAAGATATACAGCTTTTCAGATAAAGTATTTTCCCTAAATTTTGAAAGCCCAATAGTAAGAATTTTCAGAATAGTTTTAAAAGTAACCTCTCTACAGTCTAACAATTATGAATATACTCCCTAAAGCTTTGAAAGAATCCCCTTGCAAAATAAGTTTTCAGATATGATTTAAGAATAAGAACAAAATGCAGATTTTAGAACTAAGTGTTATGGCTCATAAGATTTTTACTACATGTTTTTTTATCCTTGATTATGATCTTCAGCTTTTAGATTTACTCAGGCCTACGTTAGTCATTTACATTTATGATGCATGATTTCATATACGGCGATGATATTATTTACTTATTGCATACACCCCCATATACTCAGTACATCCTTAAAGTATTAACCCACATATACGTCTATGTACTACATTATCTCATAATGTAGGTTCAGGTGCTCAGTTTCAGCAGCGACAGTAATTTTTGTGTATCTCATCTACATCCTTATAGTTGGTGAGTCCTCATAGTTTGAGGACTTATCTATTCATATTTTAGTTTACTAGTAGATGTTCCTTTATTTATTTTAGCTAGTTTGAGTCAGCTGGGGCCTATCCCAATGTCTCTCTAGACTCAGCTAGTAGAGGCTTGTCAGACTACCAGATTAAGTCTTAGATCTCAGTTGACTTATTCAAACTTTTTAGTATTTATTTAAATCAGATTGATGAGATTAGTACTTTCAGATATATTCAAATAGTTTTCCATATTTTATCATGATTTTATACTTATATTTCCCTATGATGAGATTCAGATGTGTTACAATACAGCCAGAGTTAGCTCAGGATTACTTGTAGTTCGGAGCACCGCATGGCATCTTGGAAACTAGATTTTGGGGTGTTACATCATGTGAATTAAATGATCAAATCCTGACATTCTAGTATATGTACAAGATTATGCCCTACAAGTGTTTAATAAAATGTCTATATGAATGAATTATGCATATGTATACATTGATATTCTTTTTAAGATTATGTTATGCTTTACTTTTCAAGCTATTGAGTCTTGGGGGTATTTGACACCCAAAAATCTAGCTATTTACCTAGAGCCAGCATCAGTTACAGAATAGTATCAGTCATGTCATGATCAGTAGAGCTCATTCAATTATAGAACTCTATAGTACTCAGTCAGTTACAAAACTTAGGAAAACTTTGTAATAGCCCAGTTCATTTTAGTTTAATAATCAGTGTCTTTCAGTTGGGAGTAGGATTCAAAACTGAGCAAACCCAGAGATAGGGGCATTTCTGTTAGTGTAGGTTTTTACCCTTAGTAGTAATCCCTGAGTTACAGAACTACGTAGCCAGCGTAGGTTGAGATGACTTTCTACTAGATAAGGGTTCATATATCTCTTATGAGTTTTCCTACTAGTTAAGGGGTAACAAAATGTCTTCCTTCCAGTTAGGGTTAATTCACAACCATTGTCAGTACCCGTGGCATGATACTAACACCCTTCCAACTAGGATCAGAGATTGGACCCCGATCAGCTCAGATTTAGGGCATATCGGTCAGATGATTACCTCTCATAGTTTCAGTTCAGTATTTAGAATAGAACTCAGTTTAGTTCTATAGAATCAATATTGTCAGGTACAGTCAATCAGTATTAGTAACTTAGTTATCAAAAATCTTAAATTATTAGTTACTCTATATCAGAACTCAGTACTTAGCTAAAGAAAAGCTTAGTTATAGTATATATATATATATATGAATAGTATTACATATTCAGTATTTACAGTATTTTAGATTATCCATGTACTCTCATGTTCAGTATCTCTACATCATTCAGTCAGTCATTGTTCATGTAAATAAACCCTTACATTTAGCCTTACCTCATCTAGCATACCAGTACATTCCATGTATGGAGGCATACTCTTTCTTTGTGCTATGATATCTTATATCCTATTTTCGAACACTCAGGTTCCTGACCGCGCATAGACAGGCTCAAACTCAATTAGCAGTTTTAAATTAGTAGTGAGTCCTCATCTATCTAGGTTATTCTTTCATTTCATTACTACAATAGACTCAGTATTTCAGTAGATAGAGTTAGTTGGGAGATTATCCAATCAACTCCACTTTCAGATAGTTTCATATTAGGAGCTTTTCAGATAATGTTCAGTTTTACTTATAATTATTTCAGTTAATATACTTTATAAGTATTTACAGATATTGAACCTTATGGCATTTGATCCTATTTTTCCGCATTTATTATAGTATCATGTTTTAGTGTTTACAGTAGATATCAGTCATGAGTTAGCTTGTGTTCCTTGGGGTGTAAGCACCATATAGCGTCTGGGCTACAAACTTGGGGCATTACAGTACGGCTTTTTAGCCTACTAGGGGGTTAGATATGTGGCCCATATAGCCTGTAGGTACTATTATATGATGATTAAGCTACGCAATCCAGGCTAATATTTTGAAACTCATGTTAAGCCTTATCTTCTATCCTGACAGTTGATATATATATAAATATATATATATATGTCTGTGGATTTGATTATGTGAATTGGTTTTTGAATGATTTTAAATTATTGATCATATCATTATGTTATTCTTAGCCCAAGTTACATGCTAATGTTCACCCTGCTAAACATCTTCATACGTTGTATCCCTACACAATGCTAGAATTGGTCATACTTTTACTCTTTCTGCTCATTCACTTAGATTCAGGATTAGTCAGAGAGTGAGATTGAAGTGGTGAGCGTACATACTTTAAAAGACCCCAGTTCATGATTATTGTTTCCTTAACATTTTAACTATCCCTTTGGATTTGGTTTTTGTCTATTTCTGGGGGCATGTCCCAACACTTTATTGATATTCAATTTTGGATCATAGTTTAGAAGGCTTTGTTTGGACTATTGTGGCTATTGGGTGGCATTGTTCGCTCATTTGGTTGGTCGTCGATGGTTTCTCATGGACATGTATTTAAAAATTTTGTAGACTATTGTACGATATCTTATTATATCTTCAGAATTCAGCCAACCTTAGGGTGTGGTGTGTTCTGTTTGGTTAGGTGCAGGGGTAATCACCAGTCCACATAGGAAATGAGATACCCATCATGTCTAGGCCCAAGTTTGGGATGTTACAATTGATCACATCAAAGCATGATTATAATAACACAACAATATAAGCATCAATATAAGGGTAAGTGGTACCAAAAATAAAACCGACAGCAAGTTCCACTGTAGGGCCATAAGAAGGCCAATATGCAATGGTAAATAGGAATTGAACCAAATGCTACATTTCTAGTAAAATATCAACACTTATATAACACATCTACTACTAAAGGAAATCACCTACAGGGATAGCACATAATCATGGACTCTACACCAATGTATACATCAATCAATATAAGAATATTGAGGCATATAATCATTAATAGATATAAAAAAATAATACACTCAATTAATAAGGTAAAAGCAGGAAATAAAAGGTGCACCTATCATGGTGGAATCTGAAGTCACATGCCTAACATGCTCGAAATGATATGAATCTTAGTGTTCCAAACTCAGACTGAGTATCTGAATCACCAACTGAGGTACTAAGTGAACTGCCTTTGAATAAATATGCCACAACACTATGAGATTGGTATGGATAAGTTGAATGACTAATAACCTAGCATTAGGGGCACTCTCTGGACTAGTGACCAATCTTTTTACTATCATAGCAAACCTCTTAGGTCCTACTCTTGTAGGAAATACAAGTTATCTCTAATTAGCCAACTATCAGATGTTAGGGGCACTCCTAACTGAAATGACCATCCTCCCCACAATCATCACATACCTTAAGGACTCTAGGCTGGCATAAAACATATTCTAACTCTCTATGAACAACCAAATCATAGCTGGGGTACTCTCTCAATCAATGACAAATATAGCCCATGGTTGCCTTTCTTATGATGGTTGAGCTGCATAATCTATCGTAATATTTTAAAGTTCATGTGAAGCCTTGTTTCTTACCCCAATAAGTTATTTTATGTATATGTATATGCATGATTATGTTCAATGGATTTGGATGATTTAAAACTATTGATCATGATCTTATTTTATCGCTCCTCTGAGTTACATACTAGCAGTCAACTCGCTAACCATCTCTGGACACTGTCCCTACACCATGAAAGAATTAGAGACACTTCAGCTTTTCTAGTGCAGTGAGTGGATTCTCTGGTTATCAACAGTCAGCTTGAAGTGGGTAGCCTCTATCTTTTGGATGGTCATTACTTCTTGGTTTCTCTTTAATCATAGACTTTTCTTTGGACTTATTTTGGCTATCGTAAGGGGCATGTATAGATATTATTTTGTTTCAATTTTGTTATAGAGGATTTACAGGTTATTATGCACTGGGTATTGGTTATTTATATATTTGATGCTTCTTGAGCTTACCTTTATCTCTCGTGTTATATCTTTGGAATTCAGCCACTATTAGTGAACTGCATTCAGTGTGACTAGGAAAAAAGACTGGTCTCTAATCCATGTTAGACTTGAGATGTCCTTCAAGACCAGGCCCTGGTTTGGGTGATGAAAAAATTTGTATCAGATCCTAGGTTCATGGTGAATTAGGTTTCCATAAAGTCGTATCAAGTAGAATCTCTTTTATTAGTATGTAGCGCACCACCCTTATAAGAGAGAGAGGCTACAAGATATTTAGAAATAATTTTTTTTCTTGTTTTCTATTATGTGCTATATAGTCTAAGGCCTTGAATGTCCTTTAATTTCTATTTATTTGTATTTCAGATCATGCCTCCCAGAAGATCTGATGCTCGTGGAAACTCTTCAATCCCTCTTGAGGATAATGTGGATGGATCTCATCCTACTTATGAGGTACAGATTGAGTCTAAGGGTCTAGCTCTTGATTTCCCTATAAAATTCCACTAGTTCCCTCTATCCCTCCTTAGACACCTCAGGGTAATGTGTCTAATGCCGAGTTTTTCCAGTTGATCTATTTTCTTACCTAGTTGACAAACTCTCAGACTGAGTGTGTTGCTTATATTACTCTATCTGCTAAGGTCACTAGAGTTGTAAAGTTTATGAGGTTGATCCCTCCGACTTTCACCAGTAAAAATGTTGAGGAGGATTCTTAAAATTTTATTAATGAGATAGGAAAGATCTTTTGAGTTATACATTCTTCTAACTCTAAGGGTGTTTAGTTCTCCATATACTAGCTTAAGGATGTGGCATATCAGTGGAATAAGGAGTGGGAGTAGATAAAGGGAGATAATATTGAGCCAACTATATGGGATGACTTTTCTAGTGCTTCTTTGGATTTCTTATTTCCTCTGTTTCTACTTCTTCAACTCCAGCACCAAAAAGTGTTATTTATAGCACTGGCTCTGGTCAGAATTGTATGTATACTCTTACCACCCGGTCAGGAATCTAAGGATTCTCCATATGTTGTCACTAGTATGTATAACTCTTTTCTTGTTATTTGTATTTCTTATTTGATCTAGGGTCTACTCAGTTCTAGAAGATATTTATTTCAAGCTTTGTCATTTTGGATGTGTTCTATGATGTCAAACAGGATTTCCTTAGGTTTTCCAGAGATGACACTAACAGTATTTTTTGTGCAAGTACAGAAGGTACCATTACAAGCACAATCTTGGCCAGACTGAGATTGATCGGATTCATAAGCGGTGTTGATAAATTTTTCATCGCTAAAATCATTACTAGAAGAGCTGGAAGTGTCGAAAGAGTCTGAAGAGTCTTCCATTATAGAGAACAATTTCTCTTTGGTTTCTTCAGAAAGACCTAATTGGTTGATCTTATTTTTCTTGCCAGATCTACAATCTTTAGCTCTATGGCCAGTTTTACCATAAGTCCAGCAAACATCCTTATTTTTAGAGGATTTTCTCCTAGTTTTTCTACTAGATTTATAAGACTCCCTTTTTGAGGACTCTTTTCTAGGTTTGGACTTTCTATGAGACTTATAGGATTTTTTCCAATGTTTCTTACTAGATGGAGAAGAAAAGTTAGCAAATCCAAAATCTTGACATAAGGTTCCTAACCCATATTTGGAAGCATTGTCACTCTTAAGTTTTAGGTCTGTGCAGAGGTCTATCCCTACGGTGGTGATGAAGCTTATGATGTCTCCATAAGTTAAAATTCCGTAAGGGATTTTTCCTTCAAACCTATCTTTGATTTTGGTTCTAACTTTGTCTGCAAACAAGGGAGGGAGACCACTAATGAAACTTTCTTTCCAGAAGTCATTGTTACAGTCAGGTCTAATCATAATTTTGACTAAGAAGGTATCTTTATACCACCTAAAGTCTGCAAAATCCTTGCAGGTAAGGTTGTTAAGAACTTCAAGGCTTCTATCTTGAAATAACTTGGGCTCTCCTATAAAATGTCTAGCTATATGATATAGGAGGGTAGCACAGGCATCTTCTTTCGCAACTTGCTCAAGGGTTTCTTGTCCACTTTCACTCTTGACAACGATGCTTTCCATGGTTGTGGCCTCATAGATAAGGCTCTTAACTTCATCTGTGAAATAGTTGTCCCACCAATGCTTTATCATACCAGTGAATCCTGATACAATCATGTTGGCTGCTTCTTTGTCAGAAGCTCCTCTAATTTTATAAGCCGTAATAGTGATGCCTGATACCAATAAAAGGATCTTAAAGGATTAATTGAAGAAATATGTGAGAATATTAAAACCAAAAACAAATAAAATAACTTACAAGATTTTATTCAAACTTTAACTGAAAACATTACAAGAGAGTTTAGGCAAGCAGAATATTTCTTATGTTGGAAATTTTTTGATGCCTTCTCTAGAATTACAACATGTCTTATATAGACAAAAGTGAAGGATAAAATAAATCTAAAGTGTACAAGTGTAAGGCTAAGATTAAGTCTTAGTAGCCAACAGTCCTTTTGTAAAGGTAATTGAGTGCTTTTGCTTTTTGAAAAGCTGAGTGCTTTTGCTTTTTGAAAAGATGAGTTCTTTGCTTTTGAAAAGCTTGTCTATAAGAATCCCATTAGGAACAGTAGAATGCACTTTCAAAAAACCAATTCCGGTTCTTTGAACCTCTACCTTTTTGAAGGGTCATTTCCCTATTCTTAATAGGGGTCCATATAGACAATAGCTATTCCTTTGGGATTTAGCATATCTCCATTATTATCACTGTTTCCTATGGAAGAAGCTTCTTCTAGAAGTTGTAAGACTTATTCTTCATTAGTTTCTTGGCTTTCCATTTCATGCAAAGCCTTCTTCAATTTTTCCTTTAGTGCCTTCTTATTTTGTGAAGCATTGTTTGGAGGTAAGACTGGTGAAGCTGTCTTTCCTTTATCCGGCGTCTTTGGTGCTACTGGCTTGGGAGTCCATCCTTTGACCTTTATCTCTTTGGATAAATATTTGATACAATCCTGTTCTCCTTTAGCGAAGTTCCAAGATATAATGTATGAAACTCGCTTTTTAATAAAGAATTTGCACATTTGAATGTGCTCTGGGAGGGTTACACACCCTTCTTTTGAATAGAAACCATTGAACCTGTTAATGAATTATAGAGGGAGGATTTCTTTGTTCCTCCAAAATAGATCCACCATTCGTAGAACCATCTAGGGATAATAGCTTCTACCATGGCCGAACAATATTTAATAAACCAGGTGTGCCCTGGTCTGACATATAAGAAATTAAACCATGCAGACTTGTAATCATACCATTTATACGTTTGAGGCCTGTGAGGCATCAATAAGGCAATTGGGGTATGCAGGTGATCCGCAAACTAGTTGAAAGGTGTTAATATCCTTTTGATGGTGAACCTAGAATAGTCGATGTATTCTGGGTTCCTTTCGTTCATGGAATGTTCGACTTCAATAGAGTCGGTGTCCAC
Organism: Capsicum annuum; assembly: GCF_002878395.1. Taxonomy (NCBI): domain Eukaryota; kingdom Viridiplantae; phylum Streptophyta; class Magnoliopsida; order Solanales; family Solanaceae; genus Capsicum; species Capsicum annuum. The sequence continues at coordinate 127,709,056 of NC_061119.1, read as the reverse complement.
AAGGATAGCTTCATAGTATCCTCTTGTTTTGAGTGGATCCTCCATATCCACAAAGTTTGTATCATTGTAGACTAGCTTTATTAGCTGGTCTAGTGGATATTCTTCGTACTCTTTATCAAGGGCAAGAACTGGTATTACCTGAGTGGTAATGAATTTGAATTCCTCTTTGATGGGAGGAGTTGTTGTAGTATTTTTGCCTATTGTAGGATCTACAGCTTGTGCGAAGGTTTCAGGAGCCTTCATAGTATAACTCTGCTTCGACTGAACAGACGAACTTGATGATTGTCCTTTATTAAAAGGTTTATTAGTCTTTAAATCTACCAATCTAGTTGGCATTGGTGGATGAAGCTTTGGAAATTCTGCCAAAGCTGCATATTTGTTTTAAAATGGTAACTATAGTTCCGGTTTCAATGTACGCCTTTGAGGGACTGATGGTCTTAACGGATTCAGTAGGGCTAACGAAGTGTTAAATGGTCTGGCCATCTTTGTTTGTTCCTATTGTCTCCCAACTGCGATTTTCCCCAACGTTGTGGGTCTCATTCTAGCCCTGTATGAATTCTCTTGTTAGAAAATCAGGAAGGGAATTGTTTTCTCCTTTGATAAATTTTATTTGAAAATCAAAGCTAGATAGGAGATCTTGCCATCTAGCAAATATTTTTTTAGAAACCAGATTTTTAACATCCTTTTGTAAAATCTCTTTAGCAGATTTGCAATCTACTTGAAGTAAAAATTCCTTGTTAATAAGGTCATCTTGAAATTTTGTAATACATAGTACTATAGATAAAATTTCTTTTTTGATAGTGCTGTAATTTCTTTGGGCGAAATTCCAGATTCTGGAAGTAAATCTGACTAATTGTTAAGAGAAATTAGCATCAGTCTTTTGTTTCAGAATACCTCCATACCCGAGATCTGAAGCATCAGTTTCGACAATCATAAAGGCTTCAGGGTTAGGGATACCTAAACAAGGAAGATCTTTGACTAATTTCTTTATCTTAATGACAGCTCTAGTTTACTCAGAGCTCCATGGAACTGGAATCTTTTTAAGACTTTTGTAAAGAGGTTCATAGACTTGCCTAATGTTAGGGATAAATTCAACTACATAGTTAAGATTTCCTAAGAACCTCTGAAGCTAGGTTTTATTGCTAATCTCATTAGGGAATTTGGAGGAGAACTCTATGGCTCTGCAAATAGGTTTATAACTACCCTAATAAAGATCATGTCCTAAGAATCTTATAGATGTCTGGAAAAGCTTCATTTTCTTAGCACTTATGACTAAGCCATTAAACCTATCAATCTTGAAGAAAGTATTGAGGTTTTTAAAATGAGAATCAATGTTCTCAGAGAAAATAAGCACATCATTAATATAAACAATTAACATATGGCTATAAGGATTGAAAATACTGTTCATGATATTTTGGAACTCTGATGGAGCATTTTTGAGTCCGAATGGCAAGACATTCCATTCATAATGTCCAAAAGGGACATTGAAAGCAGTCTTGAATTTGTCGTGTTCAGCAATTTGAATCTGCCAAAATCCTGACTTCATATCAAACTTACTATAAAGATTAGCTTTAAAAGTTCTCTTTAAAAGATCCCTTTTGTTAGGAATCGGATGTCTGATCTATTTCAAAACTGTATTCAAAGGCTTGTAATTTATTACTAGCCTGGGAGTACCTCGTTCCTTTTCTGCGCTGTTATTTACATAAAATGCAAAACAGCTCCAAGGAGAATTAGATAGTCTAATAATCCCATTTTCTAATAAATGGTTTATCTCATTTTTGCAGATTTCCATCATTTTTTGGTTCATTTGAATGGGTCTCGCCTTAGTAGGGATAGCCTGTTCATTGAATCCATTAATGTAGGGAAATTCTACTAAATGCCTCTTTCTTTCCTAAAATGCATTAGGAAATTCAGAACAAACTTCTTTTTCGAAAGTTTTCTGAAGATTGGCAATTTTACTCACCATCTTCGGGGTTTTTAAAATTTGTTCAATTTTCTTTATTTGAATTTCTTGCTTAAGAAAACAAATATGTGAAGAAAGTCTGTTAATTTTAAAAGTAGTTATTTCTTTAATAAGTTTACCTTCTTCTTGTGAGAGAGGCCTTAATAAAGGGAAGAATAGATTTTGATTTAATATCGTCGTGCGAATTCCATAAAAATCACTTGTGTAAGGTCGAATTTGATTAAAAAAAGGTATTCCTAGAATGATATCTTCAGTGATACCTTCAGTAATATGGGCTTTTGAAAGCTTGTAATCGATTTTCATCTTTTCTCCAGTGGCGGAGTATAGATGAGAAGTGCTTTTTTGTAGATATTTGGTGGTTATAAGCCCTTTGACGATGCAATTTCTATCTTCTCCAGTATCAAAAAGGGCAACTCTGTTAAGAACAAAGTCTTTGTTTATGACAATTTTTACTGCGATATGCTCGCTGTAAGCTTTAAAATAGCCCATGGGTGCCTTTTAGCGAGGTGAGCTGAGCCCATATAGCCCATGGGTGCCTTTTTATGATGGTTGAGCTACACAGTCTAGGCTAATGCTTTAAAGTTCATGCTAAGCCTTGTTTATTACCATGACATATTATATTTATGTATATGTATATGCATCTGATTGTGTGTAATAGATTAGGATGATTTAAAATTATTGATTATGGCATTATTTTATCCCTCCCTTGGGTATAGTCTATCATTCAACCCGCTATCCATCTCCAGACTTTGTATGTCCACATGATGCAAGAACTGGTAACACTTCTACTTTTCTTGTACAGTGATTGGATTATCGGGTTATCAGCAATCAGCATGATGTGGTGAGGCTTCTTATTTTGAAAGGCCATTACTTCTTGGTCTCTCTTTTATCATAGACTTTTCTTTAAACTTATTTTGGCTATTGTCGAGGGCATGCCCCGACATTGGTTTGATTTGGTTTTGTCAGAGAGGCTTTGTGGATTACTGTGGACTCGGTATTGGTTGTTGATGTATCTTAGACTTCTTGAGCTTACTTTTATGTATCTTGTTATATGTTTGGAATTAAGACACTATTAGTGTATTGTGTTCTTTCCACTAGGCAAAGGGGTGGTCTCCGGTCCATGGCGGACTTGGGATGCCCATCACGGCCAGGACTTGGTTCGGGTTATGACACCAAGTTACTACAACTACTGATCGAAAATGTCTGTGATGGCCTAAATACCTATATCAAATACTCCATAAGGTCCGATAAGAACTCTATCCACAATGATCACCACGACTTATCTGAGAGCCACCCATAGTCTAAAACACTACTTGCATAGAACTAGTAGGTTGTATGTAAAGATGATCTCCATTGGGAGGATCTTCACTCCCAGATGGAGTACTAATAGCATTATACTAATGGCATGGCCTCTTACCTCCACCTCTATAAGTCTAAATACATGCTCTTTCCATGGCCCTCGCATGGTCAACAACTTGAGGGAAAGAAAAACCAGCTACTATGAAATGCTCAAATGGCAAATGGAGTGGCATGGCTAATCCTCTAATAAATGCATGTGCCATCTCATGCTCTGAAGTGTATAGCATAGAAATATGTCTGTCCAACTCAAGAAACTCAATCTCATACTCATAAACCAATGACCCAACTTTGGTCTGAGACCTACTTAATCTCTCATTGTGAGTATTCATAAAAAGGCTTAGAATCCCTGATGCTAGATTTGGAAAAAGATAAAGTTGTCACAAACTCTACCAAAGCCTGGGCTATCCACGAATCTTCTGGAAATGCTAAAGATCTTTGATACCTATATCTGACTCCCTATTCAACACTACACTGAAGCTCTAGAAATATGTGTCGAAGTCACGTCCACATCTATTAATGATCTCAAATCATCCATCTAGAATAGAATAGAGTCAAAGAAATTACTAGAGGCTCAAAGAAATACAAACACATGATAGGAAGTCAAGAACAAAATTTCCTAAGAATACTCTGCAGCCTCTCGAAGATAGGACACAAAATCTCCACACCAATCCACAAGACTCTACTAGACTCTCCTCATAGGATGAAATAAACCTTTATCTTGTTTATTAATATGGACATAATATCAATTTTTAGCAACCAACCTCGAAATTTTTTCCATTAGAAGACTGTCAAAGCCCATTTTCTCAAAAGTAATTAATCAAAAATTTCCAAACAACTCTATAGAAAATTTTCAATAATAACTCTTGCTTTTACAAAATCAGATTGGTTTTGTGAAATGATCTTGGGTAGTAGATCCTCTAACCATCCATGAATAACTCGATCGATCACTTTATTCAAAAAATACACAGATTAATAGGCCTCATATAAGAGAAAGTTTCTATCCTCTCTTTTTGGGTAGAAAAGCTAAATTAGTGTGAGTAATACATTTCAAAAGAGTACACCATTTGAAAAAAGCAATAACTATATCAACAATGTCTTTTCTCACTATGCTTCACCAAGATTGATAAAAATGACTTGTAAAACCATCTAGCCTAAAGGCACTATATCCATTTAGCCCAAACGCCACTTATTTTATTTATTTCTTCATGGAAAAACTATTGAAGGAAGTATCTCCTCTTCTTTAATAAGAGATGGAATATTACTATGTAAAGCCAACTCAACAATTTTAGAATCCCTTATAAATTGCTCTTGAAAAAAAAAAAAGAAATAGCCTCTGCTACCACCTCTTCATGTCCTTATACCCATTCTCTATACTTTGTAAGAATTTATTGATGGTCAACCTCTACCTTCTTTCTTTTACTAATCTATGAAAGAACTTAGTATTCTTGCTTGTAAACCACTTGATCCCTACTTTATTTCTCCAATACTCATCTTCATATTGGAGATAATGCTTCAACTCATCTTGAGCTCTTTGTAAAACCATTTTTGTTATCAGTGAAAGGATACGTTTCAAATAGATCTTCTTTATTATTTATTTTATCCTCCCTGATGCTCAACTATTTATAAATGTCCAAATAATTTTGTACCCTTTTTGGACAAGTCTAATTTAGAGTTACCTATTTTGTGCTTTAGGTAAATAAAAACATCCTCAAAACCATGAGAAATCTAATTATTTCTCACCATCTAAGTAAAATCCTCATCTTCTAACCAAAACTTTTGAAATCCGAAAGGTCAAACATGATGTGGGGATTTTCCACCTCTAGTTATTAAAAAGGGAGCATGATCAGATCTAGTTCTAGCTAAATGTTCCATCTACACATCACCATCAAGGCCTAACCGAGCTTGATTCATCAATAATCTATCAATCCTAAAATATATTCTTTATCAGCCCTTGCATTTCTTCAAGCAAAAGGACCTCCTTTAAAGTTAGTATGAAAAATCTTACAATAATTAACATAGAAGGCAAAATATTCATATTCATGTGGGTAAATAGGTAGGACCCTGATTTTCTTACATTCAAAATCATATTTAGGATCACCTCAAATTAACTAAGGAAGATTCATATTATGACACAATAAATAAATGTCCACCCACAAACTCAGCCTCTCTTATGCATCACACTTTCCATACACAACAGAAGTAGTTATTGAATTTCATCCATGAAGGTAAGTCGAGTAGACAATTGTTGATCAGAATCTTCTTACATAGTAACTTGGATATCCTCTTGAACAATAATCCAAATTTTACCATTATGATTGTAATTGGCTTACACCATGCCCAACCATCTATTAAATTTTTGAAAATTACATGAATTTTGAAATGGCTCCACTTATTCGATAAGAAAAATTTTAAGATGAATTTGTAATATTTTCACTCTATGAAATCCATGTTGAGTTCACAAACCTAATGTTCCAAAAAAAATATTTGTAATTGTCGCGACCCAATTTCTTAGGTCATGATGGCACCTACAATAACCACTAGTAGGTAAGAAAACTTATAGTCTAAAGCTGCTAGTAATGGATTATCAATGGAAATAGAAGGAAGGAGTGGATAAATAAAATAATGGGACTAATATATATATATATATATATATATATAAGCCAAGACCTGATGAAGTTGATCCAAGATCTTCTAATATAATAAGAATACAAGTGAAATACAAATAAATATAAAGGTGCAACCCATCTCTACAACATTGGGATCAGTCTAATCTATAAGAGGGAGAATAGTAATACTCCGACTACAAGAGCTCACCCAAATTCTCTTATACATAGATGTTCCACACAATGCCTGCATCAATAGTGAGACCCTATACTATGATTTATAGGTTGTAAGAGTGTAGTATGAGTACCAAACACGTGGTACTTAGTAGGCAACTATCAACTGAGCTCAAAAGATATTAAAAATAGAGATAACATTTAAAGCAAGAATATATACTAGATGAAACTAACCAGGAAGCTAATATAATAAAGCTAGAGAGTCAATAAGGATAAACTATCTTATTCTAGCCATATTCTGGAATTGAAATACTATACTGTAAATCACAAGCAAGTCTACAAGTAAAGAGCAGAAGAAGGATATATAGTAGTATACAAGGCCAGGGAATACATATACAGTATGAATAATAAAGTAAGAAAGGGATATACGGTAGTATCATAGCTAAATATATAAATAAATATAGGTATACAAGACTAACTCATAGTAACAGACTAAGGTTGTCAACCTAACCTATTCAAGAAATCCTAACTAAGTTGTAAAAGTATTGCTAGAATGATCAGGACCTATAGTCAAGTATCTTACCATTAATACACTATTCATAATGTAAATTACCATCAACAGGAAAGGAATCAGAACCATACCTCTAACCTCAGTACTAGTCCATAATCATCTTGACACGAACTAACCATAATAACAACAATAAAGTAACCAGATAATCCAAACAAACAATAACTAATTAGGACCCGATAAACCCAGAATGTTCAATAAACACTCAGCAAATAGCAGTCATAGCCTATACCTACGCAACCCTTTATAAGGCTAATAGATATAAGCACCAAACAACATACTGGTGATAGGCAATATATATGAATGAATGAATGTAAAGTAAATCCATAGTATAATAATCGATACAAGTGACATAACATACCTAATGTATACACCTCTTCCAACTCCATAACTTACAAAGCCAGGACCTACCGCAACCTCTCTTCTCTAGCATAACTTCTCATGAATGAAGGGGCCCTTAGTGCACTCAAGAATATTTGTATACGCTTACCTGGTCCAGATCCAGAATTTCCAATAATTATCATAATCAATCTACTATATCCAATAATGGAGATATGTGTATTATAGTAAATGCACTAACTCAAATCATCAAAAAAACTATAAGTTTGTAAATCCATTGCTCAAGATAAACTCTGGGACCAAATCTTCATAATAGAGTAGAATGGATTAGAATCTCTCACATCCAAAGTAAATGGTAGTGGAAAAGAGTGGATAGCCATGTATAAAAATCAAACTCGGTTAAAATTTCTAAAATATTATTTTCAGTTCCAAAAGCTCATAAATCAATAAATAAGGTTGCATGATTCCTTTTTTTTGTAAAAGAACCCATTTTAAGAATTAAAACTGGGGATAAATCTCTTTTTAAAAAATAGTAAAAAGAATCATGAATTTGGTTGGAATCATACCACTTAGTGACACAAATGCATTGAGTCTATGCATGCCATCACTAGTATGTAAATAATACAATCATGAGTGGCCAAGCCTCGATAGACTAAATACAAATCCCTATAAGGTTAGAATACTCACCTATAGTCCAAGTGAGATCACAATCACAGCCTCAGACCTAATAGTATATAACTAGCTGTAATACCGCACATGTTTCTAATCCAGTGATTCATACTTGAGTACATGACTTACAATGACTATCCTAGTGATAGGATAGCTTATGATGCATTAAGCATGTTCATATGAGTCACTTTAGGTAATACAAGCTAAGAGTTTTTGAATTCATCAAGTTTTAGTGTTTGATTTTGCAAGGGTCATCTTTGAACTAGTATAACTCGATGTTAATGTGGTATTTTGGCTGATTTAGACCCAAAAAATTGTAGATAATCGAATTATCTTTCCAATAATACCAATTTCTTCTTAATCCAATACCCGAGCAAAAAGTTATGCCCATTTTTGTGAGAGACAATAAGCATAGGCGATTGGTTAGGTGCCGCCTAACCAAAGCATAGGCGATCACTTGGGCGCCACCTAAGTCAATTACAGGTGTCAAAAACACTTTGTCTTGAGTTATTTTAAAGGTAATTAAGTCTTTAAATACTCCTTACACGTCCCTAAACTTAACCCTACAAAATATATATCTTCTAAATATATTGCAACCCTATTTTCATCTCAAAGCTCATCATCCACGAGCACTAAAGGAGAAAAACAACTAGGGTTTCATAATTAAGCTTGAAGATCCAATTTCAAGGAAATTCCTCCATTAATCATCAAGAATCTTCCTTCCAGAACTACGTAGCCAGCGTAGGTTGAGACATCTTAACCCGTCATCTTAGGGTTGATGAGGTGGCTTAACCCATCAATTTAGGGTTCCCATCATTCTCATTGAGTATCTGCCAGATAAGGGTCACTCACAGCTGTCCTTACCAGTGGCGCAGTATTGATACCCCTCCAATTGGGGCAGAGATTGGACCCCAGCTTAGCCATAACGGCATACATGGGGCATGTCAGTGAAACACTATTTCCCATAGTTTCAGTATCAGTATCAGTAAAAGAACTTAGAGCTTTCTTCAAATTTTAGTATATACAGGACTATCAAATACAGTCATCTATGTTATTAGTTTTAGTAACAGTCTCAGTAAAAGAACTCAGGGCGTTCTTTAGATTTCAGTATATACAGGAATGTTAAATACAGTCGTCCATGTTATCAGTTTCAGTATCAGTCAGGACAGTTATCAGTAAACCATGTATTATCTTACAAGTCATTCTATCACGTATTCATGGTCCCAGTTTCTATATATGTGTGTTTGCACTCCCAAGTTCATTTTATTCAGTCAGTGTTGTTCATGCATAAAACCCTTTATGTTCAACCTACCTTCCTCGTATACTCAGTACTCCAGTTGTACTGATGCATTTGTGCTATAGTGCTTTCTTTTCATGTTACACCATAGGTTCCAAGACACGAGCTCCATCCTAGCAGTAGTGGTAGCATTCCAGTCATAAAGACACAGTGAGTCCTCATTGATTCGAGGATACTATGATTTGACTCATTTATTTATTTATTCAATTCAGTTTTACGGAGTTAGTTGGAGACATATTCCTTCAAATCCTTATTCAGACAATTTAGAGGCTTTTATATCTACTTTCAGATTTACGTTCTGATTTAGCTATTTTAGGTATTTTCTCCCATATGGTTTTATTTAGTTGAACCTTATAGCCTTACAGTTCTATGTATTCCGTATTATTATATCATGATTTACAGTATACAGGTACAGTTATCAGTAATGGGTTAGCTTGTGGTCCCTCGGGGTTATGAACACCGTGTAGCATTCCGGTTTAGCGAATTGGGGTGTTACAAACTTGGTATCAGAGCCTAAGGTTCAATAGAGTCGTAGGAAGTTTGAAAGCTGCATCTAGTAGAGTTTTGTACATGGGTGTGTTGCGTGCCACATTTATGTGCGGGAGGCTATAAGATGTTTTAGGAACAGTCCCCTTTCTTCATTATTCATGTCATACTAGTGAGCATAAACAAAAGTTAAACTCTCAGTCTAATCCATTCTTCTTTTATTCCAGACCATGGCCCCAAAGAGAAGAAACCAGCCATCTCCTCAACCCAAAGATCCTTTTGGCAAACATGTTTCCCATGCGGAGTTTAGAGCCATATTTACCACACTTGCTCAGTCCATGGCTACACAGAATAAACGGCCACCAGTTATTCCGGCCAATCCAGTGGCCACTCCCAAAGCAGCTAGGGTTCGGGACTTTACCCGGATGAACCCTCCATCTTTCCATGGGTCTAAGTCTGATGAGGACCCGCAGGAGTTCATTGACCAAGTCCAGAAGGTTATTGACATCATGGGTGCTACTTCTATTGAGAGTGCTGAGTTAGCAGCCTATTAGTTACAAGATGTTGCTCATGATTGGTAAAAATAGTGGAAGTCTGAAAGGTTAGATGATACAAGCCCTATTGAGTGGGAGAAATTTGTCACAGCCTTCTTAAACAGATTCTTTCCCCAAGAGCTGAGAGAATCCAAAGTTCTTGAGTTTATTAACCACAGGCAGGGGGAATATGATGGTTAGGGAGTATTCTCTCAGATTTACTCAGCTAGCCAGGTATTCTCCTCATGTGGTTACAGATAATAGAACAAAGATAAGCAAGTTCGTGTCAGGGGTCAATGATAGCGTGGTAATTGAGTATAGGTCTATGATACTGATCAGTGATATAACCTTAGCAAGACTTATGACCCATGCCCAGCAAGTAGAAGAGCAGAATTTTAAGACTACGGAGAGGCAGAACAAGAGAGCAAGGTTAGGTAATTTCAACTTTGCTCAACCCAAGTCAGATGAAGGAAACCACTCACAGTTTCTCTCCAAGTTAGCCATTCTATCTCCTTCCTCTACTAGTGCTCCGTTGCTGAAGTTCAAAGTTGGAAATAGAGACAAAGCGTCAGGCTCTAAATCTTAGCGCAGTGTTAGTAGTGCCCGAACAAATCCCCTTTATCAGACTTGTGGCAAGAACCACAAGGGTATTTGCAAAGCCGGTAGTGATGTCCGTTTTGGTTGTGGCAAGCCAGGCCACAGGATAAAGGAGTGTCTGCATTCAAGTCTTCAGGGTCAGCAAAATCATTCTACAGCTCAGTCCAGTCGCCCGAACCATCAGGGTACCATTTCCAGTGCTACCAGTGGGCAACGCCCAAACAGACTCTATGCTCTTCAGTCCCGATAGGCTCAGGAAAATTCTCCTGATGTTTTTACTGGTATGTTATAGATTTTCCTTGTTCATGTTTATGCTTTACTAGACCCAGGATCATCTTTGTCTTTTGTTACTCCATACATAGCAGGCGATTTCATAATCAGTCTCGAAGTCCTAGCAGAGCCCTTCTCAGTCTCTACCTCAGTGGGTAAAACCATCATAACCCAGTGGGTATATAGGAACTGCCCGATTATGGTATCTCAGAAATGCACATCAGCAGATTTAGTAGAGTTAGAGATGACTGATTTTGATGTCATTCTTGGCATAGATTGGCTTTATTCCTGCTATACCACAGTCAACTGCAGAAATAGAATAGTTCAATTTTAATTCCCAAATGAGCCCATCCTAGAGTGGAAGGGTAGCATTTCAGCGTCCTTCCTACCTTTGGGCAAGGAAAATGATTTCTAAGGGGTGTGTGTATCATCTCGTGCATGTTAAAGATTCTAATTCTAAACATCCTATCCTTAAAACAATCCCTATTGTTAATGAATACTCAGATGTGTTTCCCGAAGATCTTCCAGGCATTCCTCCCGAAAGGGAAATAAACTTTGGCATAGACCTTCTTTTGGATACTCAACCTATTTCTATTCTGCCATAAGAATGGCACCAGGAGAACTCAAGGAACTGAAAGATCAATTGAAGGATCTCTTAGATAAGGGCTTCATCAAACCCAGCGTTTCCCCATGGGGTGCGGCCATTATTATTCATGCACAAAAAAAATGGTTCTCTTAGGATGTGTATTGATTATCGTAAACTCAACAAGGCAACGGTCAAGAACAGATATCCTCTTCCCATGATTGATGATCTATTCGACCAACTTCACGGTGCCAGTTACTTCTCTAAGATAGACCTCAGATCAGGCTATCATCATCTCAGAGTTAGAGAATGTGACATTTCAAAGAAAGCTTTCCGTACTCGATATGGTCACTTTGAATTTTTAGTCATGTCATTTGGTCTTACCAATGCCCCAGTAGCTTTTATGTATTTGATGAACCGTGTGTTCAAGCAGTAGTTGGACATGCTTGTCATAGTCTTTATAGATGATATTCTGGTCTATTCTCGCACAGAGCGTGATCATGCAGACCATCTCAGGATTGTTCTTCAGACTCTCAGGGATCACCAATTATTTGCTAAGTTCATCAAGTGCAAATTTTGGCTAAGATCAGAAGCATTCCTTGGCCATATTATTTCCAGTGATGGCATTAGAGTAGATCCTCAGAAAATTAAGGCAGTAAGAAACTGGCCCAGACCCGTATCTCCATCAGATATTAGGAGTTTCTTGGGTTTTGTAGGCTATTACAGATGTTTTGTCTAGGGATTTTCTTCTATTGCATCTCCCATGTCCAGATTGACTCAGAAGAAGATTAAGTTTTAGTGGTCGATTCATGCGAGAAGAGCTTTTAAGAGTTGAATACTTGACTCACCTCCGCTCCAATTCTAGCTATTCCAGATGGTTTAGACAGTTTCGTAGTCTATTGTGATGCATCCAGAGTGGGTTTAGGTTGTGTCCTCATGCAGCATGGCGCCTTCAGACAGTTAAAGCCACATGAGAAGAATTATCCTACTCATGATCTTGAGTTAGGAGCGGTAGTTTTTGCCTTGAAGATTTGGAGGCATTATCTCTATGGAGTTCATGTAGATGTCTTCAAAGACCATAAAATCCTCCAGTATGTCTTTTCCCAAAAAGATCTCAATCTTTGAAAGAGAAGGTGGTTAGAGCTCTTGAAGGATTACGACATGAGTCTTCTTTATCATCCAAAAAAGGCCAATGTTATGGCCGACACTATTAGTCGACTCTCCATGGGTAGTATTTCTCATGTTGAGGATAGTAAGAAAAATACGGCTCAAGAAATCCATCAACTTGCCAGACTAGGCATTCGCTTAGTCGATTCTTCACAGGGTGGTGTATGTGTTCATAGAAGTTCAGAGTCATCTCTAGTTTTCGAGGTGAAAGAGAAACAAGGCAGGGATCCTAGCCTTGTCAAGCTTAAAGATTTAGATCAAAATAAGAAAGTCGAGGTTTTCTCACAAGGGGGAAATGGTGTTCTTCATTGTTAGGGTCGTCTATGTGTTCCAGGTGTAGATGAATTAAGTTAGCGAATACTTGTAGAAGCGTATAGTGCGCGATACTCTATTTATCCAGGGTCCACTAAGATGTACCGCGATATGCGGGAGATCTATTGGTAGAGTAGGATGAAGAGAGATGTTGCAAAGTTTGTAGCTAAATGCTCTACATGTCAGCAGGTTAAGATAGAGCATCAGAAACCTAGTGGTTCCATACAAGAGTTCCCATTCGTACTTGGAAGTGGGAAGAAGTTAACATGGACTTCGTGATAGGTTTGCCTAGAACTTGTGATCAGCATGATTCAGTCTGGGTCATTATACATAGAATGACCAAGTCAGCTTATTTCCTTCCTGTTCGTACTTCTTATTCCACCGAGGATTATGCCAAACTCTATATCAGGGAGTTAGTCAGATTACACGGTGTTCCACTATCTGTCATCTCAAACAGAGGTACCCAGTTCACTTCTCACTTTTGGAAAGCATTCCAAAAGGGTCTCGGTACCCAAGTCCATCTCAGTACAGCGTTTCATCCTCAGACAGATAGTCAATTAGAAAGGACCATTCAGAGTCATGAAGTTATGCTAAGGGCGTGTGCAATTGACTTCAAGGGAAGTTGGGATGACCACTTGCCTTTGATTGAGTTTGCATACAACAATAGCTATCATTCTAGTATTCAGATAGCTCCATTTGAAGCTCTCTATGGTAGGAGATGTAGATCTCTGATTGGTTGGTTCGAAGTTAGTGAGGCCTCATTCATAGGTCCTGACTTAGTATTCGACGCCTTAGAGAAAGTTCAGTTGATCAGAGAGAGACTCCGGGCTGATCAGAGCCAACAGAAGTCCTATGTATATGTTCGTAGAAAGGATCTTTAGTTTGAGGTCAATAAATATGTCTATCTTAAGATATCTCCCATGAAGGGAGTGAAGAGGTTCGGCAAGAAAGGGAAACTCAGTACCCGGTATGTCGGTCCCTTCAGAATTCTTTGTCGCTTTAGCAAGGTAGCTTATGAGCTTGAGTTGCCTTCAGATCTAGCCTCAGTCCATCCAGTCTTTCATGTCTCTTTGCTAAAGAAGTGCATCAGTGACACAGCAGTTGTTGTCCCTATTCAGAGCATCGATATTTAGAACAGCCTTGAGAGATTCCAGTCGAAATCTTTGATTATCAGACTCGCAGATTGAAGAACAAATAAGTCCCTCTAGTCAAGGTTCTTCGGTGAAATCAGTCTCATGAGGGAGCTACTTGGGAAGCAGAAGCAGATATGCATACCAAGTATCCTCACCTCTTCTGCGCCAATTCAGATCAAGCTCAAGGTAATAGTTCTCGTTAAGCTTATTAAGTTTCACATTCATGGTTTCAGTATAAACTTGGTACCTATTAATCATTTCATACTCAGTCATGCATTTATGTATCAATTGTCTGTGCATCAGATAGGCACGAGTTCAGTATGTTTAGCACGTCTGTCATGAGATCAAGTTTCAGTTCTTTATGTTCAGTTCAGGTTCTATTGTCTTGTATCCCTTCTCAGTAAATTCTCATTCGAGGATGAATGTTCCCAAGGGGGAGATATTGTAATACCCCACATGTTTCTAATCCTATGATTCAAACTTTAGTGCATGACTTATAATGAATATCCTAGTGATAGGATAGCTTATGATGCATTAAGCATGTTCATATGAGTCACTTAAGGTAATACAAGCTAAGAGTTTTTGAATCCATCAAGTTTTAGTGTTTGATTTTGCAAGGGTCATATTTGAATAAGTATAACTTGATGTTAATGTTGTATTTTGTCTGATTTAGACCCACCAAATTGTACAAAATTGAATTAGCTTTCCAATGATACCAATTTCACCTTAATCCAATACCCGAGCAAAAAGTTATGTCCATTTTCGTGAGAGACAGTAAGCATAGGCGATTGGTTAGGCGCCGCCTAAGTCAATTCCAGGTGTCAAAAACACTTTGTCTTGAGTTATTTTAAAGGTAATTAAGTCTTTAAATACTCCTTACACGTCTCTAAACTTAACCCTACGAAATATATATCTTCCAAACATATTGCAACCCTATTTTCATCTCAAAGCTCATCATCCACGAGCACTAAAGGAGAAAAACAACTAGGGTTTCATAATTAAGCTTGAAGATCCAATTTCAAGGAAATTCCTCCATTAATCATCAAGAATCTTCCTTTTAAGGTATGTGTAGTATTCATCTATGGATTCAATTAGTTCATAGAGTTCAAGACTCAATCTTTAAAATACAAACTCTTGGTTCATTGTGGTGATATGATCATACCCATATTGATGCTTGCTTGTTTTGCTCTTTTTCATTATAAAGTATGATTTCTATATCGTTGGGTGTTGATGATCATGTTGTTGGTATTGGTTGATTCCCAAGATAGAATCTTTATATGTTTTTGTGAATTCATGATATCATATGAGTTGGAAACATGTAGCTTTTGTTGTTTATGATGTATAATTTGATGAATTCACCTATGCTTAAGATGTGCATGTAAGGTGTTTGATAAAATGCCTAAGGAACTAGAAATCTTGCAATATAACTAAATTGTGACTAAGTGAAGGATTCATGATATGCCCTTACGTTCCAATGACTTCTATGATTGATAATGTGCCTTGAAAATGTTGTTGGAATACTCATGAACTATTCTTATCTGATTATGCTATGTTTACTTGCAAATCCTACTTATGAACAAGATGTATGATAACCATG
This sequence comes from Capsicum annuum, assembly GCF_002878395.1. NCBI lineage: Eukaryota > Viridiplantae > Streptophyta > Magnoliopsida > Solanales > Solanaceae > Capsicum > Capsicum annuum. Next base: position 127,693,406 of record NC_061119.1, on the reverse strand, counting down.
CAATCCACATGAACTTCCATGCTATTAGTATGTGTTCCCAATATGATTATGCAATGAACATGATATTAAGATTGTGCAAGTACTTCCATGTGATATGAAATCCTTTCCATGCAATACATTGTTGATAACCATGCATAGTATGAGATCTCTACTTATGATATTATAAATTATGGACTCTACTCTTATGATCAAGTCAGTCATGTGTGTTAGTTTCCTTCCATCGAGTCCTGGGGGTACTTGTACCCAGAAACTATAGCTGTGCGCCTAGATCTATGTCATGTTTCACGATATCCAAACTCAAGCTGTGATTCCATAGACTTCATTCAGTCATGTGACTCAGGAAAACCTTATAATCTTCGTCAGTTGTCAGATATCAGTAACATTCCGCCAGTCAATGGAATTCATTAATATTAAGTCATGCTCAGTCAGTTATTTATGTCCAATCCCTCCAGATGGGAGTAGAGGTTAGCACCGAGTAAACCCAAGGATAGGAACTCACCCGCCAGTTCAGGGTATGATTCTTAGTAGCAATCCTTGTGTTCCAGAACTACGTAGCCAGCGTAGGTTGAGATATCTTAACCTGTTAGCTTAGGGTTGATAAGGTGGCTTAACCCGTCTGTTTAGGGTTCCCACCATGCTCATTGAGTACCCGCCAGATAAGGGTCACTCACAGATGTCCTTACCAGTGGCACGGTATTGACACCCCTCCAGTCGGGGCAGAGATTGGACTCCAGCTTAGCCATAACGGCATACATGGGGCATATCAGTTAAACACTAATTCCCACAGTTTCAGTATCAGTATCAGTAAAAGAACTCAAAGCGTTCTTCAGATTTTAGTATATGCAGGACTATCAGATACAGTCATCCATGTTATTAGTTTCAATAACAGTCTCAGTAAAAGAACTCAGGGTATAAGTCATCAGTTAAGCCCCACGGCATCACATACTAGATGTCAACTTAACCACTCATCATACAATACTGGCTCTATTATTGTTGAGCATGTGAGAACCTTAATGACTCATTTCCATATTTTAGCTAAGTAAGGTCTACCAACTAGTTCACTAGGCTTCTAGCCTATAATTCATAATCAATTATTAGAGACAACTAGTTATCGCATAGGCCACATTACTAAGCAAAGTTCCATAACATAACCATTTATCCATGTCATGTAGATTAACTAGGTGAGCCCTTGGTTCTACATAAAATTTCACATATCAATTAGCCTTAACCCAATGCTGGCATAATCTACTTCTAGTTACTAATTAGAGTTAACAAGGGTCAAACCTCAACAAAGAATGGATAGCAATTTACCAAGGAAGACATCATGTCCCAAGTAAATAAATGGGTTTAGCCACACATGGCATTACTTCACATACAAGCATGCATTCACATAGATTCACCACACATAATATCATCATAACATCTTTACCTTTTTTGGATTCACTAGGTATAATCATAACATCATTATTCCTTTGAATTCACCGAGCATCATCATAAAATCATTATATCCTCCAAATTCACCTAGCATCATCATAACATTATTATTCCTTCGGATTCACCGAGCATCATCATAACATCGTTATATTGTCTAGATTCACCGGGCATCATCAAACATCATTATATCCTTTGGATTCACTTGGCATCATCATAACATTATTACATACTCTAGATTCACCAAGCATCATCATAAAATCATTATATCCTCTAAATTCACCGGGCATCATCATAATATCATTATATCCTTCGGATTCATTGGGCATCATCATAACATTATTATATCCTTCGAATTCACTAGGCATCATAATAACATCATTATATCCTCTGGATTCATCGGGCATTATCATCACATTATTATATCCTTTGGATTCACTGAGCATCATCATAACATCATTATATCCTACGAATACACCGAGCATTATCATCAAATTAACATATCTTTCAAGATAATGATATACACATACATATGTTGTCAAATCAATAAGTATATAAAACCCACAATGATAGAGTATAACTGATGTAAGGTAACACATAACATCACACTTTACTATTAATCATCACTACATAATATAAGTAGATGCATGAGCATGAGTATCTAAATGATATATGCAATCATCGCTTTTCCAAGTTAACATATTTATAAGCAAGCCAATTATAAGTCTTGTACATGCTCTTTAGATGCCTCTTTTACTTCCAACTTTCATAATACTAACCCCAAAGTACTATCGTTCACATAAGTATTAGCTTAATAATTAGGATTAGGTCATAGCAAGAGTGGGCACATAATTAGAGGTTCACTTGGTGAACTCATCAGTAAGCCAAGAGATAGCATAACTATAGGTTTAATTTAAAAGACTTTCAAAGGTCATACATATCATGAAAACAAGGTAATAAATCAAGTATAAACATTATCTTACCATTGACCACATGCATAACTGATAATTAGGTTTAACCATTACAACCTCATAATGTAACATAGATGTTCCTCAAGTATATAGGTCACTGAGGAATTACATAGTTCAATCTTAAGATGGGTCTAGTCCCCCTCCTAAATCCCAATAATGCTAAAGTTCACTTCTACAAGACTAACTTCTACCTGGAATTAGGCTAGGTTATCAAAATCACACCATAAGGTCTTATCAATCCTTACTAAGCTTATAAGGGAATATCTTCTTCAAGTATCCTTTCTAAGTCACCCTAAACACTAAGGCCAATTCATAGCTATTCATATCTAGGTCAACATACTCTTAAGGTTAGTCAATGACATCATTCTGCTCTACTAGAGCAACTAAGGTATTCTCATACTATTCATGAGACTACAAGTAGAACTATCCAAGGTTCTAGGCTATAGTAAAGAGTCATATTTTACAAGTTTAATAGCCTACAAGGATCAACTAATCCCAAGTATCATTATTCGCCCATTTATCATCTAAGACCCCTCCCAATCTCACAAGATATCATAAATATGCTATAATTAAGCTCAATCTAACTACAAGTAAGCCTAACCTACCTTGAGTCAAAATTGTTCACAAAACAACGAGCTTTGCCTTCTCTTTTCTTGAAGTTTCTTCCTCGAGCCAAGCTATCAACAACATAATTGAAACATCATTACAAAATTAACGCCATTATGCGATGGGTCCAAATTGACACCCAACCCTAAAGTGGGACCTATCTTTGGAAAAATGAGATCTTGAGACCAACATATTGCTCAACTATCATTACGGATCTATAACCCTCAAGAAATTTGAGTAAATCAATCACATTTGTGGCTACAATTGAGCCTCAAAGATATTGGGGTTTTGGGTCTATAAATCAAGAAATTAATGCCATACTAGAAGGAATATTACCATGGATTTGTATAAAAAATGGATTACACAAGTTATTCAAGCTCTTAATCAACCCACAAGACTTACTTTGAAGATTCTTCACTCTATTCGGGTTTTAGAGCTCAATAGAGAGGCAGAAATGGAAAAAATTTTAGGCAAGACCATATTTATATAGTTAGTCCCTGCCAAGGCCTCAGGTAGCGCAATCACACACCCTTGTTGGTCGCGGTTGTAGCTCATGCATTCATACCTCACCCTCTAAACTTGAGGTATTTCTCTCTAAGTCAGGTAATGGCTAAAACTTGGAACTTAGTTCTGAGCTTCAGCCAATTCCTTGAGATGTATCCAAAGTCTATTTTGAGCAAGTTAGCTATATGACCACATAGATTATGACGTTTGGGACATATTGGCAATGTTGGATTTTGTATTAAGGTCGTTTTACTAAAATTTCTACTCGGTGGTCAATTAGAACCAATGAAGACTTCAAATTGGGAAAGTGGTTTTATAAATGAAATGAACCACCAGGTAACAAACTATCAATTACCGAAAGTCACTAATGACTTAGGGCAGCTATGGAGAAGCTCTATCAGCAAAAATAAGCAATAATATGGGAAATAACCTAAAGGGTCATTACAAACAATAAGGTCCCATTTTGTTAATTGTAGACATTTCAAAATTTAATGGTTTTCCAACTACTAAGGAAAATAATAATAGTGATTTGCAGACAAAAAAGGTAGGTAAAATATATGGGAATGAAATCCAAGCCATTGCTTGAGTAGTTTCCTCCTCCAATTTAAACTTAGCATCATAAATGACAGACCTTATTTGATATCTAAACCATCTTTTACAACAATGTATTAAGCAATTTTTGCCATGATATTAACAAAATCATCCATTTGGCTAAATCTCATTAATATCTGTTTATTTTGCAAAAGCTCAATCTTATAACCACCCTTAATATTGCATTGTTTAGGGAGTTGTATGCTAAGATCTTCTAGATCAATCCACCTATAGTAATATTTACCAATAACAGTTTATTGAAGGTTTTCGATAATATTCATATTTTATACCTTCTATTATGTCTATGTAATTTGGTTATACTATTAATAAGTATTAGATTCTTGATGGGAATTGAATCCACAGGCAAACTTTTACTCTATTACACTGTCTTATCCTCATTCGGCTTTATTAAGTCTGGATACTTGATCTTGTTACTATGAGAATCGACTGTTGCAATTTGTTGACAAATAGGATTATCAATAGGCAATTTAGTAAGAGCGTTAGTCAAAATGGGGTTATTAATAAGTTTATTTTGATAGATATTAAGAAAGGTAGTTTCTAAGGTGAGAGAGAATATCTAACCAGCCACCGTTGATGGATGACCAATGGTTGAAATGGCCATACATATGGATCAATGGTAAGGTAAGGGTAAAAATTGGTCAAACGATAGAGATCATCCGAGAACATGTCCACAACCTCTCATATTTTTGTTTCTATGCTTTTATAATAATTAAAATAACCTAAAGGATTTATACCTAGAGTCATAAAGGGTTCAAGTTAGGTTTTCCTACTCAAAAGTAGACCAAACCAAAATCAGCCCTGAATTATACTTAGGAAGTGCCCCAGGCAAAAATTTCAGCAGTTTAATTTGCTTGGTCACTAGGACACCATTGGGTGGATCCCCAGGCACCCCTTTATGCATTTTGATGTTTTCTTCTCATTTTGTCTCTGTTAAGCTCCCATCTTGGTCCAACACCTTTTTACTTGACATGGATTAACATATTTGGCTCCTACTCAGACTCCAAAGCTCAATTATGTTCCATTTATACTTATACTCCATCAATATCCATCGTACACAACAAAATACCACACATAAAAGTAAATCACATCAAATAAGTTTAGGATTCTACCAATAAGAGAATAAATATTAGGCAAATAACTGTATAAAAGTATGAATTTTAGTCACACATCAATGTTCATTGACTTTCATGCTTGGGATTTCATCTCTTAGACTTCAAGGATAACGGTGTAGTTGTTTAGAATGGGATTGAATTGTTTTTAGTGGTAAAGGTTAAAAGGAAGCAAGGCAATGAACCTATCTTGCTTTAATTAAAAGAAGAAGTTCATAAATATAATTTTATGGAATGTGCTCAATGGGAGATAGTGTCCTATTATACCAAGGAAGGTTAGTGTTCCAAATGTCGTTGGTTCTTAGGGAAAGGACTATGGATAAAGAGCATAGTTCTAGATAGTCTATTCACATAGGATCTATAAAGATTTACCAAAATGTCATGATCTGATTTCATGAGTCGTGATGGCACCTACTTTACCCCACAAGTAGGTAAGCCAAAAAGAAACCTGGGGCTATGAGTATCGGCTAGTTAGTGGTAAATAGCATAAATACTGAAAATATACAAATAAAAGATATACAAGTTATAGACATAAAGATAATAATATCATAATGGAAGATAAATTTAAGATGAGTAACAACATCCCATCCCCTAGTAGAGTTGGTACAAGAGCCACTAATCCAAAGGAATATGAGCACTATCACATTCAAATATACATCAATCTCAAATAGAAAGTCCATCCAAAAGATAGAAGATGGAGAAAATATCATCTTGAGCTTCGAGAGCTCACCCTGTTTCCCAAGTTTGACTAGCATAATCATAGCATCAACAGCAGCATCTAGTACTCAAATATGTACCAAAAGGGTACAAAAGTGAAGTAGGAGAACCAAAGCCATGGGTATTCAGTAGGCATCATCGACTGACTGAGCTAAATCATAATATAAATATAATAAAATGAAAGATAAATAAGCTAAGTCAAGGATAGAGGGAAAACCTAGAATAACACCCCATCAACTGAAAGTAATCAACCATGATAATAACATTATAGAAAGGCATAACTATATCAACATAACTGGGTCCCATAAGCCAAAAGGTTCAAGTAAAGTAAATAACCAAATTTGGGGCCCATAATCCTAGAGGGTGCATTCAAGAGAAGTAGTAACCATAATTATACTAATTAACCATGTCTCAAAATCATAATTGTAGATCCTTCCATACTGTGAAACAAACATAATCGTAATCTCATAATGCCAGAATCGAATTGTAACTAGTATCTAATATACAAGAATTGAACCAGAACTAATATCATCAATAATGTCGGAATTGAATCGTTCATAGCATAAATTGTCAGACTTGAACTAGAACTCATAGCTTCAGTAGTGCCAGAAAAAAACCGATCTAATCATTTCCCAAGCTCAATTTTGAATGAACCATCATATGTCTAAAATCTCCTCAAATAAGAAGTAAATAAGATAATGTAACATATCAATTGAGTCTACAAATAGTTAATAGTGATATTGGCCAAAGGATGGCCGAGGGGCTCACTTCTAACCCTAAAATCCATTCTAAGGCAAATTATACCCTAAATTAGGATACTATATATAATTTCACTACCATATACAAAATAATCCACTTGTGTCCTAAGATAGCTATTTTACATCTAATTACATCTAATTGTGGTCCCTTAATCTGCTAAATAATCCAAATTATACTAAACATGCCTCCAAGACCTAATTCCCATCCAAAAACAAGCATAATATCATATGAATAATACAATTGAGCCTAATCAAAGAGAAAGAAAAGCCTACCATGCAAGAAAAACCTATCATACTTCGATGCCATAAAAAGCCTGGTGAAGTTAGCTAAAATGATGATTTCCCCTTTCTAAAAGATTCTGCATGAGGTCACACTATAAAAATAATAGTCTGCTCATCAATATGAGTGCAATGGTGCCCATATTGAATTTTACACTTCGGGTCCAAAATTGAGTCAAAATCCATGTGGGGCTTGCTTACAGAATTGCACTTTTGAAACCGTCAACACGTCTCTCTAAGATCAAGGATTATTTACCCTCAAGAGTGGCTAAATTACAAGCTCAAATGATATCTCAATCTACTCAACATGAATCTAGGGTGTTTTTGGAATGAATTGAAGAATTAACCAAGAATTAAACAAAAGATTAGGAAGATTTAGAACAAAGAAACTACTATTTCTAGATCACAATTATCCCCATAATCTCTCAGTTATTACTCTCCTAATTTTCTGTACTCCCTAGGGTTGTTTAGCTCTTGAAATTGTGAAAAATTATAAGAAAACTCCCAGGCACTGCTTAAGTGGTCATTGCTAAAGCGGCTAAGTACCGCTTAAGTAGTACTCACTGGGTCTGCCACTTCCGCTAAACCAAACAAATAACCACGAAAGTGACCTTTCCTTCAGTAGATTGGTCTCCACTTTATCAAACTGACTAGCAAGCCTTGTTTGCTTAAGTGAGTGTCTAGCCACTTAAGCGGTTTCCGCTAAAGCTACCAAATTATCACTTTAGTGGATGCACCAGTTGGTCTGATGCACCAGCTGAAACTAGGAAAATTTCAAGTTTCTGTAGATTCCTTAGGAATGTCGTAAATATATATGAACTCGCTAAAGCTACTAAATTGTCACTTTAGTGGATGCACCAGTTGGTTTGATACACCAGCTGAAACTTGGAAAATTCCAAGTTTCTATCGATCCCTCGGGATTCCTTAGGAATATCGTTAATGTATATGAACTAAGCTAGACTATCAAATCAGGCATCTCAGACTCAATAGCTCTATCAAAGTTCTTATCTAGAGTCATTTTAAGGAAAAGTAGGCCTCATACCTAGGGGTTATTTTATCAAATTCCGACTGATCGCTCAAAATAAGTCTGAAAGCTTTGAGACCTAAACTAAAGGCCCCGAAGCCTAAAATCAATATTTTGGAGCTGATGGAGCTTTCAAAACTAGTATACAAGGTCATTAAGCTAAAGTTTACACCTAATTGTCAATTTTTACCAACGAAGACTTCAAAATAAAGAATTAGCTCTAAAAAACAAACAAACTGCTTGGTAATTGAACTATCTGCTCCATCAAGTTATGAATGAATTTGGGAAGCTATAGAAAAGCTCTAAAGGGTGAAAATGAATAAAAATATGGAAAATGACCTAGTGGGTCATTACAATATCCACTATTAAAAGAACTTTTGTCCGCAAAAGTTAAGGGTTAGGATGTACCTAAAGGCTCGAATAGGTTAGGATATTAGACCCACATAGCACTCTTGATCTCCTTATTAGCCTCCTGTTCTCGGCAGTTCCACTGAACCTTAAATACTAGAATCTCTCAAGAGTACAAACGCCTGACATCCCTTGTCAATATCAACGTTGACTCTTCCACAAAGGTCAATCTCTCATTCAGCTTAACTAAGTGCCACTACAGCACATGAGACTCATCAATAATGTAATGCCACAATATAAAAGAATAAAAAGTTGATGAACAGCAGCAAAATCTGGGGCGAGGCTAAGTCATAAGCCACCTCTCAAATTGTGTAAAGGATCTCAAAATTTATAATACATCTGGGATTGAGCTTGCCTTTCCTCCCGAACCTTATCATACCTTTCATAGGCGATACTTGGAGAAATACTTGATCTTTAAATCCAAACCTCAAGGCACAAAGCATATGATTTACATAAGCCTTCTACCTACTTTTAGATGCCCTCAACTTATCATGAATCACATGATTCTATCCAACGACTCCTAAAACAAGTCAGTACCACAGGGCCTAATGTCGAAGGTCTTGAACCATCCAATTGGAGACTAACAATGCCTACCATATACTGCCTAAAATGGTATAATCTCAATACTCGAATGGTTGCTATTATTATACTCAAACATTGCCAAAGCTATGTGTTTCTCCCACTAAGCTCCAAAACCATAACACAAGCTCGAAGCATATGCTCAAGAGCCTGAATGGTTTTCTCCAACTACCCATCGATCTGAGAGTGGAAAGTTGTGCTAAGATCCACCTGAGTATCCAACTCCTCCTAAAAAGATCTCCAGAAGCTAGAAGTGAACACTGACATCTATTCTAAGATAATAGATAAAGGTACTCCATCCATACAAACTATCTCACAAACATAGATATGGGCTAACCACTCATCCTTGAATGACATCTGAATAAGAATGAAATATGCTGATTTGGTCAACTATTATATAATTACCCAAATACCATCAGAACCACAAGAGGTGTGAGGCAAAATAATAATGAAATCTATGGTGAAATGCTTCCAATTCCTCTTAGGAATGGGCAATCTTTGAATTAGTCCACCAAGCCTCTAATGCTTGGCCTTCACCTATTAACAACATAGGGAATGAGCTACAAAATTTGCCAAATCTCTCTTCATTCCACTCCACCAATAGAGTTGCCTCAAATCTCTATACATATTAGATATACCTAGGTTAATAGAATATCTGGAGCAATGAGCCTCATGTAATATCGTATGAATCTAGTATCCAACCCTCAAAACACAAAGGCATCCATCATACCTTAGGATACCCTCAAAATCTATAGTATCCCTTCTAGACTCATCATTCAACACCTGATCATGGATGATACAAAGTATTATATCCAAGATAGACCTCACCTCAACACTAGAAAGAATCCTCTTGAGGTTAAAAATCTCAAGTCTCTCTATCAAGTTGGCTAAGGACTGGATGTCGCACGCTAACGGACTCTCAGAAACTGAAATAGAAGCAAAGCTACCTATAACCATTATTTTTAGCTCAAGACATCTACTACCATATTCGCCTTACCCGAATGGTATAAAATAGAGATGTCATAATTCTTAAGTAACTTTATCCATCTATGCTGCCAAGAATTAAGCTCTCTCTGTTATATAATATTGATGTGTCACAATGCATGCCATACAAATAATGCCTTCAAATATTAAGCATGAAAACTACCATCGCCAACTTTAAATCATGAGTAGGGTAGTTGCGTATGTGCATCTTCAATTACCTCAATGCATAAGCAATAACTCAACCTTTCTGAATCAACACATAACTTAAACTAACACTGGAAACATCATAATATATGGTGAATCCCTCACCCTCAACAAAAAGAGCCAATATAAAATCTGAAGTTAGAAAACCCTTGAGCTTCTAAAATCTCAACTCACACTCCTTCGATAACTAAAAAGGGACCTTCTTCCGAGTCAATCTGGTTATCGATGTTCACATAATAGAAAAAATCCTCAATGAACCACATATAGTAACTAGCCAAACTAATGAAGCTATGAACTTTAGACAAAGATTTAGGCCTGGTCCAATCATGAATAGCCTCAATCTTTGTTGCATTCACCATAATTTCATCCTTAGACACTACATGTCCTAGGAATGTAACCAACTCAAGCCAGAGCTAATACTTTGAGAATTTGGCAAAAGACCTATGATCTCTCAAATTTTGAGAACAGTCCTTAAATATTGCATATGTTTCTCCTTACTTCTCAAATATACAAGAATGTCACAGATGAACACAATCACGAAGGAATCAAAATTAGGTTTGAACACATAGTTAATCAAATCCATAAATGTGACTATAATATTGGTCAATCCAAAAGACATCACCAGGAACTAATAATGATAATAATGAATCATAAAGACATCCTCAGCCCAAATCCTTAATTGATAGTAACCAAATCTCATGTCAATCTTAGAGAACATTATTTTTCCTTGAAGTTGGTCAAATAAAATACCAATGTGAGGCATAGGATACCTATTCCTCACCATCACCTTGTTAAGTTGCCTGTAGTCAATACACATATACAAGGAACCATTTTTCATACTTAGGGTCAATATAGGACTACCTTAAGGGAACATATTGGTTTGAAAAAACCCTTGCCTAAAAGATCCAAATCCAAGAATTCAGCTTCTTAAGCTTGGCAGAAGCCATATGGTAAGGTAAAATAAAAATAAGTTGGGTACTCAGCTTAAGATAAATAATAAGCTTAATATAACGCTCGAGAGGAATACTAGGTATATCAGTAGAAAAAATATTAGGAAAATCATGGAGTATAGGAACAGAGTCAAGCGAAAGACTCTCCATACTAACATCATCAATATAAGTGAGATAAGACTCGCAACCCCTAAATATAGGTCTCCTATCCCAAACATAATAAATAATCCCTATTAACTCATAGCTAGTGGAACCTTATCACACAATTGAGTGTATATAGGGCATGGATATGGTAACGGACTTAGAAAAACAATCCAAGATCCCATAATGGAAGGATAACTAATCCATGCCTTAAATCATATCAAAATCCACCATATCTAATACAATAAGATCAGTGTGAGTATCAAACTCTCGAATTATCATAACACATGATCTATAAACTTGATCCACTACTAAAGAATAACCCACTAAAGTAGATACACCTAACAACATAGATAAAGGATCCTAATATAACTCTAACCACGGTGTATAATAAGCAGACACATAAGAATAAGTGGATCTCAGATCAAATAAAGAAAAAGTAGATTAATGGCACACCAATATCATACTTGTAATGATAACATCCGAAGACTCTACCTTCGGTATAATAGGTATGGCATAAAAATGACCTCGCTCGCCACCTGGTTGGATACTTGACCGATCTCCTATCACACCTAACTGAGGACATACATTAGAACCCTAGGTACCACCCTAATGACCCTAAATACCACCCTAACTATGGGTGATACTACCCTAACCGATAGAACACTTTGAGATATTGGTATAACTACCCCACATCTGGGACACTCTCTGGAAAAATGGCCAAAGCCCCCATAATCATAACATGCCCTAAGTTGTCTTATAACCAAAAGATCCAGTGGATTTGGAATGACTATCTCTACTAGAAAATTGAGAAGATAAACCTCTCAGGGGATGACCACTATTCTGGCTTAGATGATCCTGTAGTTGGAGTGACCTCCATTAGTAATTAAAAGTATAATACAAACATCCTACTAGACTGACCCTAATGCTAATAAAATTAATAGGAAGGGTACCTTTCCTAAGAACCACTACCTCTAAACCATGAGCCTTTTTAGCTACCATTAAAACTGCCCCAGTATCACGGCCTTTTATTGTTGTACCCTTGGTCCTTGAAATACATGTCCTTCATAATCTAATCATGATCATAAACCTTCATATAATAATTTCCATCAACAACAAAACTCTGTGTATCCATGCAAAGAGGAAGTCTCAATCCCCAAACAAAATAACAAATGCGCTCACATTCAGCTGCTAAAATATATGTTGCATGCCTAGCCAAGTCATGGAATCGAGCCTCATACTCCAAAATAGCTATGGAACTCTTATCCAACCTTAAGAATTATCTCTAATATGATCTCTAAGGCTACAAGGCATATACTTCCTTAAGAAAATCTTGAAGAACTAAGTCCATATAAACGGGGGAGATCCAGTTATCCTGGAATCAAGATAACCTCTCCATAATTGTCGAGCTACCAAATCCAATTGGAAAGTATTATAATCCTCACTACGAGACTCAAATAAGTCCAAATATAGAGCTTATCCACACAAGCAACCAAAAACTCATAAGAATCCTTACCCGATGCCCTAGAAAACCTAGGTGGAATCAATCTCAAGAATATACTCAATATCTTCTACTCCTCAATAGACATAGTAGGTTAGCAACAACCAGCTGAGCAACTACCAATACTGGGGGAATATCAAATCTAGGATCCATAGTTACAAGCTGTCCTCCTTCCTCAGTACCACTCTAATTTATAAATTGAGCACTATCATACGATGCACCACCAGCTAATCCCAAGAGCTTAACTAATGCATCACTAAGTAGTGATGCTGAAATAAATCCTAATAGAGCCTGAGATAGACCCTAGCCTACCACTTTATGGGGTAGAGGAATATCTAGTGTGGGAGCAAGAATAGGGTCTCATGAAAGATCTTATCCTTGTCTCTTATTAGAAATACACCTTTCATCTGTCCTCAACCACTAGGTCAACCACATGCTCTGATAGGCTCCCTAGTTGTGGACTTGGGGTCCTCGTAACATATAGTTATAGAATGTCTCCTAGACATCTACAAAAAAGTGAAACCAAGGAAATCTTTGAAAGAAACTCAAACTCTTAGCACAAACTGGGTGAAGGAAATGAAGATCCCCTAAAAATGTCCTATAGCCTCTCAATGATAAGAATTATTCTGATCCATAAGACTCTACTAGACACTTGCTCTTGTACTAAATTTATCGGTGAACCTAGTGCTATGATACCAATTTGTCATGACCTAATTTCACGAGTCATAATGGCACCTACTTTACCCTGCTAGTAGTTAAGACAAATCATCGAACGAAGCTATAAGTAATGGGCTAGTAGGTGGAAAATAGCATCAACTCCAGAGATGTACAAATAATAGACTTACAAGTTATAGATATAATAATAATAATAATAATATCAAGACGGAAGATAAATAAAAGATGAGTAACAACATTTTGTGACCTAGTATAGTCAGTACAAGAGCCATTAATCAGAAAAAATATGAGTAATATCATGGTAAAATGCATATCAGTTTCAAAAATAGAAAGACCATTTAAAATACAAAACATGGAGAAAAGGTCAAATCTGGCTCTAAGAGCTTACCCTATCTCCAAACTCTGACTAGCATAATTGCAATATCAATAGTGGTAACTAGTAGTCAGATCTACACCAAAAGGATACAAAAGTATAGTATGAGTACCAAAACCATAAGCACTCAGTAGGCATCATCATTCAATTGAACTAAATCATAATATAAATATAATAAAAAGTGAGATAAATAAGCTAAGTCAAGGATAGGGGAAGACCTAGAATAACACCCTAAATACTGAAAGTAATCAACCATGATAAAAACATTAAATAAAGGCATAACTATCTATACATAACTAGCCCCTATAAACCAGCAGGTGTAAGTAAATTGAATAACCTAGCACACAGGGCGGAGCCATCTTTCATCCAGGCGATCATCTAAATCCCCTTTGATGGAAAATTATACTATATTTATACTATTTTTACATGGTTAAAATATTTTTTATGTTTTATAGAAGATGTTCAAATAGTTTATATATTTATTTCTGAACCTCCTCAATGAAAATCCTGGCTTTACCAATGCCAATGTGGGCACCCATAGGCCCAGAGAGTGCATTTAAGATAAGTAATAAATCTAATTATACTAATTAACCCCGTATGAAATTCGTAACCATGGATCATTCAATATCATCACCAAAATCATAATGGTAGTCTCACAATGCTGGACTCGAATCAAAACTAGTATCTCATATGTCACATCTAAACCAATACTTTTATAATTAATAATGTCATAATTGCACCGATCTTATCATAAATGAACAGACTTGAATCAGAACTCATATAGTTAATAATGCCTAAATTCAACTAGTCTTATCATTTCCCTAACTTCAAACTATAATGGACCAACATATGTCTAAAATCTCCTCAGATAAGAAAGTAAATAAGATAATGTAATATATTTATTGAGTCTACAAAGAATTAATAGTAATTTTGGCCTAAGGTGGGGCAAAGGGGCCCACTTCTAACCCTAAAATCCAATCTAAGGTAAATTCTACACCAAAATAGGCTAAGGTGTCTAATTGCACTACTAGATATTAAATAATCCACCTGAGAATTAATATAGCAATTCTATCCTAAGAACGAGTTATTGAGTTAGTTATGCAAAATTATGATTCCTTAATAGGATAAATAATCCAAATTACCCTAAATATACCGTCAATAACTAATTACCATCCCAAAAAAAACCATAATATCATATCAATACTACAATTAAGCCCAATATAAGACAAAGGTAAGCCTAGCCTGCCTAGATGCCGAAGAAAGCCTGGTGAAGTCCTCTAAAATAATGATTTTCCCTTTTAAGAAGTTTTTGTATGAGGCCATGGTATCCAAATGATAATCCACTCATTAATACGAGAACAATAGTGCTCATATTGCATTGTTATGCTTTGGGTTAAAAATTGAGTCAAAATCCCATATGGAACTGCTTGCAAGATTGAAATTTCAGAATCATCAATGCGTACCTTTATGCTCAAGCATAATTTACCCAAAAAATGATGAATTTTGAGCTCAAATTATACCTCAATATACTCAACAGGAATCTAGGGATTTTGGGAATAAATTAAAGAATCAACCAAGAATTTAATGGAAGCTTACAAAGATTCTGACAAAAACAGCAATTATTTCGAGCTCACAATTACCCCCACAATCTCTCAATAATCACTCTTCAAATTTTCCATACAACTTAAGGCTTTTTATCTTTTGAACTACTAAAAAAGAGAGAAATTGAGCAAAAGGGGAATTTAATGGCCTTTCAGGTGTCACTAAAGCGGTTACTAAATTGCTTAAGTAGTCAGTGCTAATGCGGCTAAGTATCCACCTAAGCGGTACCCATGGGGTCTGTAACTTCCACTAGAGTAGACAAACAACCGCCAAAGCAACCTTTTCTTTAGAAAATTAGGCTCCACTTTGGCAACCCAGCTGGAAAGCCATAATGATTTAAGCAATCGACTAGCTGCTTAAGCGACTTCTGCTAAAATGACTAAAGTACCACTTAGTGGATACACCAGCTGAGTGATGCACTAGCTAAAACTTGGAAAATTTCAAGCTTCCACTGATCCCTTAGGATTCATTCAGAATTCCATGAACACAAACGAGCTTTAATACCTTATCAAATCTAATAAATCAAACTCAATAATGCAATCAAAGTTTCCATATAGGGTTGTTATGACTAAATATAGACCCTACACCCATGGGCTATTTTTATAAAATTTCAACAGATAACTCAATATGAGTCTAAAACCCTTAGGACCCAACCCAAAGGTCCCCCTAGCCTAAAATTGATGTTTTAGAGCTGATGGAACTATCAAAATTGCCATATGAGGTTATTAATATGAAGTTTTTGCTTAATAGCCAATTCTGACCAATGAAGACTTCAAAATAGAACATTGTCTCTAAGAAACAAACAAACTACACAGTAATTGAACTATTAACTCCAGCAAGTCACAAATGACTTGGGTATTTATAGGAAAGCTAAAAAAGATAATAATGCATGGAAATGTAGAAAATGCCCTGGAAGGTCATTACATATGATTTGAGAGAAGAATATTGGTGAAACATCATGAAGAAAAATATCATCGATTATGTAGATAAGTGTCTAAACTATCAATAGGTTAAGGTTAAGTACTAAATACCCAGTGGTATTGCCCAAAGAGTAAACATTCTCTAGTGGATGTGGGATATAATAAAATGGACTTTATAATAGGTTGTATAGGATCACATCGATAAATTATTTGAATTGGGTGATCATAGACCAAATGACTAAATCATTCCATTTTTTCCCCTATCACGACCTGATTTGGTAAAAATGCCATAAATACCAAAAGTTTGCAAGTAAATGACTTACAACCACCAATCATGAAAAAATAGTAATAGTGATAATATGTAAGATAAATAAGATAACAATAATATCTCATAACCTTATAGTATTGGTACAAGAGCCATTAAACCAAAAGAGTAAGAGTACTACAACAGTCAAATATACATTAGTCTCGAATAATGAAAGACTAAATAAAAGTAGAAAGGGGATAAAAGGTCAACTCTGGCTTTGAGAGATCACCCTAACTTCAAACTCTAGTTAACACAATCATAGCATCAACGGCCAATAGTACTCGAATCTACAATTAAAAGGTATAATTGTCCAGTACTAGTACCAAATCCACGGGTACTTATTAGGCATCATCGGTCAATTTAGATAAATCATAATAGAAGTACAATAAAAATGTAAAATAAATAAGCTAAGTAAAGATAAAAGGACAGACCTGGAATAATTCTCCAATTGTTGTGAATAAATAAATAAATAATCCAAAATAATAATAAGAACACATAACTATAACTATAAGACTATCCCAATAATCCAGTAAGTGAGGAAAAGTGAATAACCCAATATCGATCCCCATAACCCAAAGGGTACAACCAAGAGAAGTAACAACCAAAAAGCATTCTTAGTAATCGTATCTCCAAATCATAAACATAAACTATTCCATCCATAATATATCATAAATAAACTCTCAATGATGGACTCAAATTGGAACATAATGTGATCATTATTTATTGGACTCGAACCAAAACTCATAAACATAAATTGCCAGACATAAACTAGAACTCATAAAATCAACTCATTATCGAACTTGAGAAGGAACTAGGATCAAATCTTAACTACCAATCTAGCATGATCATCATGATTCTAATGCTCCTCAATCTCTATTGTATGCATTTCATTAAAATAACATGTCTAGAAGCCTACAAGAAGCTAACAAGAGTCTTGACCTAATGTGGGCCAGAGAAATGCACTTCTAATACTCAAAAGCCATTCTAAGGTAATTTCTATCCTAAACTAGGCTAAGGAATCTAAATATACTTCAAGATATCAAATGAGTCATATTAAGTCCTAAGATAGCAATTTTAACCTAAACATGAGTAACTAAGTCAATTACGCTTAAGTTATGATTCCTTAATAGGCTAAATAATCAAAATTACACTAATCATACCTATAAGACCTAATTCCCAACACACATCTAGCACATTATCAAAAATATACTATGATTAAGCTCAATATAAATTAAAGGTAAACCTAGCCTACCTGAACGTCGAAGAAAACCCAGTGAAATCTGCTAAATTAATGATTTTCCCTTTCGAGAAGCTTCTATCCGATGCCAAGGTATCAAAATTATTATCTACTCATCCATACAAGAACAAAGGTACCCATATTGTATTTTTATACTATGAGCAAAAATTATGTAATAGATCCCATTTGGATCCCACTTGCGGAATTGCATTTTTCAAATCATCATGCATCTATCTATACTCAAGGAATATTTATCCTAAAGAATGTATAAATTTTAAGCTCAGATGGTGCTAAAATCAACCCACTAATAATCTGAGGATTGTGAGAAATAATTGAAAAATTCACCCTAAAACAATTAAAAATTTTCTAAGAATTTGGAGAAGAAACAGGTAATTTAAGCTCATAAACACCCCCAAATCACCTACTAATGTTTATCCCAAGTTTCAACAACTTCTAGGGTTTTACACTCTTGAACTTGTGTAAAAATGGGAGAAAATTGGACTAATAGGGTATTTAAGGCTACCTAGGTTCCGCTTAAGTAGACATTGGGCCTCTTAAGAGACCATCACTTTTAAGGCCAAGTGTCCTTTTCACAATACATGTTCTATCTAGACATGTTTCATAAGTGATAGTGGTGTCACTTAAGTGGCACTCACTTACATGATAAGGGTCTCGCTTACGCGACCCTAGATTTCCAGTTCAATTACTTAAGCAACTGTCTTACCATATTTACAAGCTCCACTTAAGTGACCAAAATGGCAGTTAAGTGGATGCACCAACTGAGTTATGCATTAGCTAGGGACCTGGAAAATACCAAGTCCCACCGACCCTATGGGATTTATCTAGAATCCCGTAAATGCAAATGAACTATGCTACCCTATCAAATTTGATATTCCAAATGCAATGGCATGGTCAAAATTTCCATTTGAGGTTATTCTGGTGAAAAGTGAGTCCCACACCTAAGTGCCATTTTTCATAAAGTTTGGTCTTTAGCCTAAAGTGAGTCTAAAAGCCTTGGAAAGATCAGACTTGGTATATGATGTCGTTTTACTAAAGTTTTCATTCGGTATCCAATTCTTACTACGAAAGACTTCAAAATAAGGAATTGTCTCTAAAAAGAAAATGAATTGCACGGTATTCAAATTGTCAGTTCCAGCAAGTCATAAATGACATGGGACAGCTGTAGAAAAGCTCAAAATAGAGAAAATGTGTGGAAAAGAAGAAAATGACTTGTAGGGACATTATAATATCCACTACTAAATGAACTTTTGTTTGCAAAAGTAAAGGGTTAGGATACACCTAAAGCCTCAAACGGGTTAGGATATTGGGCTCACATCTCGCTCTTAATATCCTAAGTAGCCTTCTCTACTATGTGTTGTCTCTACCTAATGTTAATTACTGGAATCTCTCTACAACACAACTATTTAACATCCCTAATTAATTTAAATAACCCTTCAGGTCATTTCCTTGATTCTCATGTATTTCTAGTATTTTAAGCCTTCCCACAGAGGATTTAGATCATTTATAACTTGCCAAAATTGTTGGTTTGGCTATCGAATAGTTTGTTTGAATTTTAGGCCCACTTCCTTATTTTGGAGTTTTCACTGTATATAATTTGATCTCAGACCAAAACTTATAGTAGATGACCTCAGATGAGAATTTTGACATTGTCATCAACTCTAAAACATTGATTTTTGGCTTAGGGGACCACTTGGTTTAGGTCTCGAGTCTTTTATACTCTTTTTGGGCTATCAGGTAGATTGTGTGAAAAATAAAACTATAGGTATGGGCCCCACACTGAGAAAAAATAATCTTAGATGAGAGGTTTGATGGTTCAATTGAGTACAAAATATTAAATTTGATATGGTAGTATAGTTTGTTTGCATATAGGGGGTGTCCAATAAATTCCGAACACCCAATCAAAGTCCATTTTAGACTTAGCAAAGTCTGGTACATCAAGTTACTGATATGACCAATTAAATGATCACATGATTGGTGAACTAATCATTGCATATGCGATATAGTGTCACTAAAATAACTTGACCAATTAATCAATAGTCACCTAAGCAATAATTGTGTCCGCTTAAGCATGCATTGCTTAACCAGAGTTGGAGTCTCCTAAGCGATACCCACTAATATTGCCAGATCGCTTAAGCGGTACTGAAGCCACTTAAGTGGTTGACTCTCAAGCGATAGGGTGGCCTCTTAAGAGGAACCTGGTGGCTTTTTCTTCCTATTTTTCCCACTCAAATTTACATAATTTTCATAACAAATTTAGAACACAAATAGAGAAAAATGTGGTAAATCATCCATTGAAGCTAAGGTAAGCTAGCCTATCACTCCTTGGTCATTTCCCATTAGTTTTCTCTTTAATTTTCATCCTAATTCATGGTAAATTCTTAGAAATTAGATGTTAAATTCATAAACTTTAAGGGTTGATTCGATAAACAATTTATACTCTATTTGTGCTCAACTTTTAAGTACACATTCTTTGTCCTTTGAGAAACCTCATGATAGATTTAATTTGGATTGCATTTGTGGGCCCCATGGGATCATTCTTGGCCTAAATTTCAACTCAACCTATAATATAGAAATATGGGTATCATTTTACTTCTAATTATGTGTAGATTAGAATTTTGATAATATGGAAACATTTTGGGATAGTGGAGCAAAGGAAAAGGATTTATGGGCGATTTAAGGATTTGTGGTTCGGCATTGAGGTACGTTTTTTTATACTATTCTTCATGAGATAGTATATTATATATTTTGCATGTAAGATAGGGATATCAGGATGTGATTTGGGTATGACACTCTGACTTAGCTTAATTTATGACTTAGCTTAATCCTAGGTAGCTAGCATGTAGGCATAGTTGAGGGTAATAAATGTTTAACATAAGGTGTACTATGTTATGTGGTGGATTATGATGGTTTCCAAAATTATGATATGGTCATGCAAATTATATATTATTGGGACCAAGGTCGTGTTTATGATATTGGCTGAATTCTGGAAAGTGATTTATCTTTGTAAAGGATGTGGCCATAGTTTATAGATATTTAGATTCTTATAATAGTATTGTTTATATACTAGTGATGGCTTCCATATATTCAGTACATCATGCTCAGTCAAATCATAAATAATACGATTCTAACTCAAAATATGGTTTCATTACTATTTTCCCAAAATGGAATTAATTTCCACTTTTTACTTTAAAAGCAGATTCTTTCATAATAGGAACTGTACCACCATAATGAATAATTTATGAGCCTTTGAGACTAATGATGTTTTTGATATTTGATCAAGATATATTTTGATCCATGATTTTACTACTACTATTTATCTCAGCTGAGAAAGATTCCAACCCTTTCCATACTTTAACGTTTACTAAACCTAAAATTTCTTCCAAGTAATGGATTTACTTATTTACACTCTTTTTCCCATGGGTCTATTTTGTGCATATATATATGCATAAATATATATATGCCAACCCTTTCCATACTTTTATGTTGACTTAGCCCTAAAATTTCTTTCGAGTAATGGATTTACTTATTACACACTCTTATAGTGACAGTTCTAGTATGCGCATATATGCATATATATATATACACACCAAAAATATGAACAGAAAAAGGTTGCCAAGAATCATGCCTAATTGTGACCTAGGCAAGTTACTGTGTATGTGCGTGTTTTTGGTCGAAAATACTCTAAAAGGGGTATGTATATATATATATATATATATATATATATTGGATAGAGTAGTTTGATGGTGATAATGATTATTAGAAATCCTGGACCAGGCAGGTGTATACCGATACTTTCTAACCCCCTAAGGGACTCTTCATTCATGAGCCATCATGCTAAATAAGAGAGGTCTCTATAGGTCCTACCATTGCGAGTCATCAAGCTGGAGAAAGTGTATACACTGGGTTACATTGTGGTACTTAGTTTCGTAATAGTTGAGTGGATTATACTTTGCTATCATACTTGCATGTGCATTTTCTATCACCGGTATGCACCTATATCTATCAACCTTATGGGGGTTGCATAGGTATAGGTGATGAGTATTTTTTATGGTGTGTTATTTGCAGATTAGACCTTTTGGGTTATGAGGCCCAAGTTTGGTATTGTTTGTGCATTCTAGCTAATTACTTTATTGTATTATGTTATATGGTTAGTTTGTGATAGTTGAATATTGCACTAGTACTGAGATTTGAGGTATGATTCAAATTCCTTTCTCTTATGGTTTTTTTATTATGAATAATTATCTCATGTTTATACGTAAGGATTAGAGACCCTAATTATGTTAATACTACTTCCTACTATGATTTGGAGGCCTTAAGATGCTAGTCTGAGTATTATAGGGTGTACCTTTTGGTTAGGCTTATTTATGTATATATGTATCTATATCTATGTATAGTTATGGTATTACCATATATCCTTCCCCTCCTTTATTTATTCATGTTGTATATCAAATCCTTGGATTGTACACTACCATATATTCTTTTTCTACTCCGTATTTAGTTATTGGCTTATGATATACAATATATTTGGTAGGTCCTTGAATATGGCTAAAATAGGATAGTTTATCCTTATTTTTTCCTTAGTGTTACTATGTTAGTTTCCTAGATATTTAGGAATATTTTAATTTCCTGATTGTATTTAATTTATATTTGCATTATCTTTGGAGCTTAGTCGACAGTTGCCTACTGAGTACCATATGTTTGGTACTTATACTACACTTCTATAGTCTGCAAACCATAGTCCAGGTTCTCATTGTTATATATGTATCATGCAAAGCAGCTATGGTTTGAAGATATAGGGTAAGATCCTAGTGTTTAAAGTACTACTATTCTCCCTCTTATGTAGTAGACTAATCTTTATGTTGTATTCAGAGATGGATTGTATTAGTATATTCATTCAGTACTACTTTTTTTATTATAAAAAAAAATTTGTACTAATTCCACCAGGTTTTGCGTCTATCTTATGTATTTAAGAATTTTACTATATTTATTCTGCATTCTTCCTTTATTTATTTTGTTAGTCCATTACTAGTAGTTCAAAACTAGGGTTGGCTTACCTACTGGTGGGTTATAGTAGGTGCTATCATGACTGAGAAGTTAGGTCATGACAAGTTGGTATTGAGCCTATATTTATTGGTGCACTGGTATAAGAGGTAAGTGTCTAGTAAAGTCCTGTGGATCAGTGAAAAGATATCTGTGACTAATCTTCCAAAGGTTATAGGGTAATATTAGGAAATTCTATTCTTGACTCCTTGTCATGTGCTTGTATTTCTATGAGGCTCAAGTGCATTCGTTGACTCTATTCTATCCTAGATGGACGATGTAAGTTTGTTGATAGATATGGATGATACTTCAATATGTGTTTCCAAAGCTTCAATGCAACGTCAGACTAGGGAGTCAAAAATAGATATTGAAGATCTTTAGTGTCAGCTAGAGTATTTGGGGCCAACTTAGGCTTTGGTGGAGTTTACGATAGCTTCAGTCTTTGAGATTTAATATTAGGAATACCAAATTTTTTATGGATACCTCACAGTCAGGGATGACATTTAGTTTTTTGAGAAGTTCTTAGGATAGAGTTTGGTTCGTTGGAGTTTAGCAGGGTTTCTTGACTGTGTCAGCATATGAGATTAGATTTCTTGAGTGGTCTAGGTATATCCTGATGCTATATAAATTAGAACATAACATGTTGTATGGATTTACTATAGGATTAGCACTGCCACTCTATTTGGTGTCGTAGCACTTGATAGCAGTTGGGTCTTTCTTCTTTCAGGTTGTTAATCATGTGAAAGCTATAAAGAGATGTATTGAGACTCATGAAGGTAGCGGTAATAGGCTATGGAATCAGTATAGTGCTATTGGTATTCCATCCAAAAGTAAGGATCCTTCCTGCGGAGGTCGGCTTTGCTTACAGGCTATCGGTTCTTCAAGGGTAGGTTTTAAGACTATGGGTTGCTTTTAGATTAGTTGTGGTGATCACAGTAGGCAAAGTTCTTATCAAAACTTATAGACGATTTGTTATGGTTTTTTATGCCATTGATGTCGTTCTGGATCAAGAGGGTCAGTACCTCAAAGTATTTTAAGAGATTGCCATAGTTGTAGCGAGATTGGTCATTGTTCTAAAGAGTTCCCTAGACGTGAGTTGGTTTTCTAAATAGGGTTAGTATATGGTACTCTCTAGGCTAGATATAGTAAGGCATGTTATGATTACTAGAGAGATAGTCATTTTAGTAGGGAGTTCCCTCGGCATTAGTTGGCCACCTAATTTGGGTCCACTCATGTTTCTTTCTAGGTTGTGGCTTCAAGGGTTTGCTATGTCTATAGAGAGATCATCCACTGGTATAGGGAGTTTTCCTGATGTGTAATTATTTGTTGTTTAGCTCTCTTAGATTAGTCTTATAGTATTATGGCACCTTCAGTTAGAGGCAATGCACTTAGTGCCGTAGTTGATAATTTAGGCATTCAGTTTGAGTTAGACCCACTTATATTTATTCTCCCTTAGGCACATCAGGTATTTTACCTTGGATTCTACCTTGATGGGTATGCTTTAATTTCCCTACCTTAATCTTTTTTATTTATGTGTCTTGGGTTTATCGTACCCATCAATGCTTGTATGCCTTGGCAAGTTTATATCAACTATTATGTGCCTTTATATAGAGTTTATAATTATATGACTACCCCTATAGATTATTTTTTTATCAGTGGATGGGGTATATACGTATTGATATTTCCCTAAGGGTTTAGAATTTAGGCTCGAGTCCCATTTACCTTTGCATATTAGCCTTTTTATGGCCCTAGAGTGATACTTGTTATCGGTTTTTATTTTTGGTGCCACTTATTCATTATATTAATGTTTATATTATTATTTTGATTATTGTCATTGTCTAATGTTTATTAATCCTCGCTTGGTAGATAATTAGTCTAGCATTATCTAGTTAGAATTCCCTTTCTCGTAGTTCTTATTTATTGGCTTGGGAAGCTAGCTTGGTTGAATGACTTCTCTCTTAAGCGAGGTGAGATTGGTCATTTCTCTCTTCTATTTGCTACTCCATATTGGTTATGGAGCAGATTATGGCAGTGAAGGTTGATTAACTATTCATAGTTCTATTAAGGTTCTGGAGTTGGTGATTGGGGTGTGTAGCCCATTTTTTAATTGAATATTTTAGGGTTTTTTCTTTTAATTTGACTAGTACATTGCCCGGTAGTAGTTTTAATGTTGATATCAAGAGGCCTTGGATTCATCTTTTTGGTTTGCGGGGTCTGGCTCCAACTGATAGCATTGGTATTTATGTGGAGTTGGATACTTCATTTTTTTCGTTGTGTGATTTTGGGTCTAAGTGGAGTTAGAAAGTTAGAGATAGGTGATCTTTTTTTTAACCATTTCCTAAGCTAGAGATTTGAGTATTCGTTATTAAGATGGAGCATTGGATTGATCAATTTTTCACAATGGTTGCACTTCTTCAAGTTGCTAGAGTTTTAGTTTTTGTTGGGGTGGTTTGTGGCCTTGAGCATTCTCAAGCATGCTATGGTTGTTCATTCTCTCTAGCAGATGAAGTTGATTGCTTGTGTTCTTAGCCGATGACTTATCCTCCATTAGGATTTATGCTTCAGCTATATTTTAGTTTTGATCTCAACATAATTTAGTAAGGATATATTTGATTTAGATAGTAAGATCAATTTGGGTATGTGGTCTTAGTTCAGACTTGTCGGTCCAGTTTTGAACTTAACACCTTAAAACAATAATTTGGAGATTATGATGAATTTAGAGTGTAGATGCTTGTCAATCTTCAAGTTTGGTTTGGGTAGTTGAGATTGAGTGGTTCAGCCTTGGTGTTGAGATTTTAGCAGGGAGTTGTAGAGCTTTTGGCGCAACTTTCATTTCTAGATTTGTTTTAGTTGGCAGTTTATTTATAAATAGGCTAAGCTTTCTCTATGTCTACCTATTCGATCTTCTTTAGTTCAGGTAGATTATGGTTGGTAGGTGTTCAGATGATATCCCATGGGCACGGTATTGGTTCCTTCAGCTTTGACCTGGATTTTTAGTTTTCCTTAAAAAATTTAGATGATCCACTCAAAAGGAGCAGTGTGCGTGAGTTATATTCAGCATGGCATCATCCTCGAATGATAGTACATCTTAGAATGGACCGTTCATGGTGAGTATATGTGCTTTAAACCCCTGGCTATCAGTTTTGATTGTCATTCGAACTAGTTGTAGTTTTGGCATAGATTGCAAAACTTGGTTACCTCTATTTATGTGCAAAGGTAATGCCTTATAGTTTATTCTCATGCTTGCTTTTATGGATTTCCAGTGGATCAACCTTTGTTCGTTGAGGTTTGTGTAATAACGTTGGGCGAAAAGAACTCCGATGACTTTCTTCTTGGTTTGAAGTGTATAGTAGGTTAAGAAAGGAAAGGGAAAGTTATATTTAGATATTGGAGTTGGTGGGATGAGTCATGCCTTGGTTAGACTTTGGCTTCGATGAGTTTTTGCTTAGTTGTGCGAGTATCAATATTGTATTAGTTTGTCAGGGTTTGTATTAGCATGCATCAGCCTTCTTCAGTTCGGTTAGAGGCCAGTTAGTGGTTGAGGTTTAATTTTGATTATTTGAGAAATAAAGAAAGAAAGTTGTAAAAATATATACCAGTAGTGAAATCCCTTGGAAGCATTGCCTCTTCTCGAAGGTTGTTTAGGAAGTCATGCTCCGAGCATACACACCTAATACCTCGCTCCTTTGAGTTTTCATGTATCTTTTATACATTAGACTTTCACAACAAAAGTTCTTTTAGTAGTGGAAATTGTAATGACCCTTTAGGCCATTTCCTCATTTTGTATGCACTTCTACTATTTTGAGATATCCCGTAGCGACTTTAACTAATTTATGACTTATTGGAACTGTCGGTTTAGTTAGAGAACAGTTTCTTTGGATTTTAGGCTCATTTCTTTATTTTAGAGCTTATGGTTTAGGAATTAGTGTTGGACAAAAACTCCTTGTAGATGATATCGGATGAGAATTTCGGCAGCGCCATCAGCTTCAGAACATTGATTTTAGGCTATGGGACCCTTGCTTTAGGTCCTAAGGCTTCCCTACTCGTTTTGGGCTATTATGTGGATTATGTGAAAAATAAAACTTTAGGTGTGGGCCCACAATTAGTCTAAACAATCTCAGATGAAAGTCTTGATGGTTCCATTAAGTCTGGAATGTTGAATTCAGTATGGTAGCATAGTTCATTTGCACAAATGAGGTTCCAAACAAATCTTGAGCACTCGATCAAAGTCCATTTCAAACTTAGCAAAATCCAATGCATAAGGTTACTGATGTGATTGCTTTAGCGACCATATGACTAATAAAGCAGTCATTGCATATGCGACATAATTTTGCTTAATCGATATTCACCAATTAGTCAATGGTTGCTTACGCAATAACTGTGTCCGCTTAAGTAGGGATTGTCTTAAGCGGACTAGGAGTGGCTGAAGCAATATCCACTAGCCTTTCAAGATCACTTAAATGATACTGGAGCTACTTAAGCAATTGTTGCTTATGAGATAGGGTGACCACTTAAGCGGCACTTGGTGGGTTTTTTTGCCCATTTCCCCACCCGATTTTCCTCCATTTATTCTGCCATTTTCATACCAAGTTGAGAACTCAAAGAGTCAAAAAAATGGAAAATCATCCATTAAAACTAAGGTAAGCTAGACTAACACTCCTTCATCATTTCCCATTAATTGTCCCTTCCATTTCCATCCTAATTCATGGTAAATTCTTAGAAATTAGATCTTAAATACAAACTTTAAGGGCTGATTTGAGACCTTATTTAACCTCCGTTTGTACTCAATATTTTAGCACCAATTCCTTTTCTTTTGAGGACCTCATGATGGATTCAATTTTCTATTCTATTTGTGGGCCCTACAGGCCTATTCATGACCGATATTTTGATCTAACCTTTAGTATAGCAATATGAGTCTTGTTTTACTCTTAATGACGTATAGATTACTATTTTGATAGAGTAGTGTCATTTCAAGATTGTGAGGCAAAGTGGAACGATTTATGGGCGATTCAAGGATTTGTGGTTTGACATTGAGGTAGGCTTTAGTTTGATATTTTTCATAAGATAGTGTATTATATATGTTTATGAGTTCAGGGATTAGGAGGGTGGATCAGCCCTTAAGGTGAAATACATATTATGCTTCTAGGATCCTATTAACCTAGGTTGCTTACATGTTAGGTGTAGTTGAGGCTAATAAAACTTCAGTATAAGGTTTACTACGTTACAAGGTAGTTTATGATGGTTTCTCAAATTATGATACGTTTGTGCCGGTTATTTATTATTAGGCCCAAGGCCATGATAATTGTAATACCCTAGGTTTTGAACTCTGGGTTTTTCTAAGTAATTATTCTTATTGCTCAGGGTACAACTCAGATGACAAAATGTAAAGACTCTTCACAAGTCATCTAGTGTAAATTGTGGTCTAATCAGTGAGATGGTCTAATATTTTTGCCTTAAGTAAGACTGGAACCCTACTAGTCGTAAAGTAATGTCATGAGTTATGGTGAGGGACTCGTGACATTGACAATGAGATATATCAAGGTTGTTTTCTTAGTAGTGACAAGACTACACGAGTCATAGGTTGAGGTCACGAGTAGTAGGTTGGGACTTGTGGCCAAACCAGTAGGGTAGCCTCGATTCACTGCCCAGATTACGAGTCATGGGGACAACTTGTTACCAGTGACCACAAGTCGTTACCTGACCTATAACGTCTAGGAGTTATTTTCCTTTATGTTTTTAATTAAGGCTAATTTTGTCTTTTCCCTTCCCTTACACAATTCCCATGACATAAAACATTCCCTTAGCCCTATTTTCAACCATTAAAAATAACATAAACACTCTCTTCTCTCTCAAATTCCCAAGTTAAGAACAAAGCTAGAGTTTCTAAGGGTTGGTCATCTTGAGCTCAAATTGTAGTTTCTTCTCCAAATTCTTGGTATTTTCAGGAATATACCTCTTTCGTAAACTTGTATTTTATCTTGGTATGCAATGGTTTGGTATTTTTATGGTTTTAATATTTGATTTTGGAATTTGGGTTTAGGGTTTTTGATGATTATTTTTTAAATGGTAATACCATGGTTTACATGCACTTGGTTATGCTTTATTGATAGATTTTGGAACTCATTGGGTGTATGGTCATGGTAAATGGAATGGGGGTCGTGGATTCCCTCAAATTTATGGTTTTGGATTATAATTGGTATTAACCTTAACCCATTTGCATATTTAGTTTTGAAATAGGGACCATTACATGATTTTGCATACTTTACTAAACTATTTCATTGTACTAATGGCTAAACGGATAAAAAATGGTTTTAAAAAGCCTTGGTGGCCATGGATTGTATTCAAATTGGAAATTTGGAGTCTTATGGGTAATTGGTTTGGTTTGGCATAATGGAATTGGCATGCAAGCATAATTATTTAGTATGAAGATACCATTTGGTATATGACTTAATAGATGACTCCTTGGTTAAATGGATGGGATATGTGTAATTTTTTAATTAGGGTTTAAAGAGAGTTGTGTAGCTCATCATTAAAGGTGGAGGTCCTGGGGGGACCGATACTTGAAACCACATTTTCCGGTGTGGGGGCCTTGGTGGTTGTATGCATAGTTCACACTTTATGTATATATATATATATATAGAGAGAGAGAGAGAGAGAGATGATTGGGGTCATGGATTCCCTTGCCTCGCCTTGGATTTCTCTAATTTAGAAGGCTAACACGTAAAGGAGCCTTTCCAGTAAGCAGAGCCAGACCTATATAGCCCTTGGGTGCCCTTACGATGGTTAGATAAACACAATCTAGGTTAATAATTTTAAATCTCATGCTAAACCTCATTACCTATCATATCATCTTATATATATGTATGTATGTATGTATGTGGACATGTACACTGAGTTTGGATTTGATCTTGAAATAGTATTATTTTATCTCTATCCTGAGTTTCATACTAGCGCTCACTCTGCTAATCGTCCTAAGATGCTACATTATTTCATAATGTAGGGTCCAAAGACACTTTTTTTACCCTTGTGTTGTGTTAGATGATTTGGTTCGTTGGTTGGTTCGTAGTGAAGTGTTGAGCTTCCTTTCTTTGGAAAGCTTAGTCATTCCATCAATTTCTTTCCATATTTTAAAATTGAAGAGGTCACATTAACATTATTATTTTCATTGTTACTGTTATGGTTGAGGGCATGTCCCAACCTAGTTTTATATTCGTATTAGTTTAGAGGCTTTTGTGGACACATGTGTGGGTTAGATGGTGTTGTTGGCTCTTATATCTTATTCTTGAATTGCATTAACTATTTTATCTTCATTTTTTGGTTGTCTTCCGCTTTGTTATTCCTTTGATTTTTCTTGGTTGAACAGGTGATGGGGTGGTCTCTGGATTTTAGTAGGATTGAGATACCCATCAAGAATAGTCCGAGGTCATGTCATGACAATCTTGGTATCAAAGAATAGGTTCGGGGTCATTGGTGTCCACAAATTCATGTTGAGTAGAGTCCGTTTTATGGGTATGTAGCATGGCATACTTATTAGGGGGAGTCTATAAGAAATTCAGGAAAATCTCCATTTTTTTGTTTAATTTTGAGCTATAGAGTCTAGGGTCATGGTATTTCTCTAACTCCTGGTTTGCTTGCCTTTTAGATCATGCCTCCTCTAAGATTTGAAGCTCGTAGAAAATCTACCGGAACCTCTGCCCCACCTGAGAGGAATATGGAGGGAACTCTCACTATTTATAGAGTACAGACCTGGTATAGGGTTCATGCTCTTCATTATGCTGCTCCACATGGGGTTTCACCAGTCCCCATTAGTCCTTCACCAATTGGTAACACTCATAGTCAATCATCTCAAGGAGATATATCAAATGTAGAGTTCTGCTATTCTATTCATCTGTTGACTCAGTTGATGACCTCCAAGTCTTGTCAGTTAGGTTAGGTTGTTTTTGTTGATCCTTCTTTGGAAGTTACTTGAGTTGGTCAATTCATGAGTTTGAATTGCCCAACCTTTATTGGTTCTAAGGTTGAGGAAGATCCTCGAGGATTTATTAAGGAGATAGAGAAAATCTTTAGGGTGATGTATTATTTTGATTTTGAGGGTGTGGAGTTTGTTGTAATCAGTTGAAAGATGTGGCATATCAGTGGTATAAAGAGTGGAAGAAGTTGAGAGGTGATGATGCTAAGCCAGCTTTATGGGATGAGTTATCTGGTTCCTTCCTTTATCTTTTGTTTCCTCAGGAAGGGAAATGAAGGCATAGGAGTTTGTGAATCTGAATCAGGGCAAGATGAGTGTCAAGGACTATGCTTTGAAGTTCCATTAATTGCCTCATTATACTCCAAAGTTTGTTTCTAGTATGAGGGCTAGAATAAGGAAGTTTACTTCTGGTTTTTCTTATGACTTGGTATTGGAGTGTAAGGCTGCGATGTTGAATAGTGACATGGATATCTCAAGACTTGTGGTTTATATACAGTATGTTGAGGATAAGAAAAAGAAATAGGCAGAGATGGGAGAAAGGCAAAACAAGAAGTTTAGATATTTAGAGCAAGGTGGGGTTCATTAGGATTGTAGAAGAGATGGTAGACAGTGGAGCAAAAAATACTTGGGGAAATTTGGGTTTATATTCTTTGGTTAGTTCTCCTTATCTAAAGTAGTCTAACGATCATTGATTATAGAATAGTGGTGTTCCTAAGGTACAGGGTGCCCAGTCTCAAGATAGTGGAGCTCAGTCAACCTCGTCATATCTTCCTTGTAGGTTTTATGGTCCTCTTCACCAGGGTTATTGTGATAAAGGGAGAAATTGGTGCTTTAAATGTTGTTAGCTTGGTAACATGCAGTAGGATTGCCCTGTGGCTAAGGTAGCCACTGGGCTAGTAAAGTTTTGGTCACCACTTTCACAGCTTCTACATCAAAAAGTTCTATTTCTGGTACCGACAATGGGAATTATCTCTATGCTCTTGCCACCTGTTAGGAATCTGTGGCATCTCCTGATGTTGTCACTGGTATGTTACAAATCTTCTCTTGTGTTGTGTATTATTTTCTTGATTTGGGGTGTATGCTTTTTTATGTGACCCCATATGTGGTTGTACACTTTGGTTTTGGTCCCAAAAGTATTTTTGACCCCTTCTTTGTGTCTACTCTAGTGGGTGATTTGATTGTGGATAGAAACATCTGTAGGGATTGTGTTATGTCTATCTTTCATAAGGAGACATTGGTGGATTTCGTAAAGCTTGATATGGTAAATTTTGATGTAATTTTAGGGATGGATTGGCTTCATTCATGATATACTTCTTTGGACTGTAGGACTCAAGAGTTCAGTTTCCAATTCCCCAATAAACCAGTAATAGAATGTGAGAGAAGTTCCTTAGTGTCAAAAAGAAGGTTTATTTCTTATCTTAGAGATAGGAAGTTGATTTCCAAGGGGTGTCTTTATTATCTAGTTCATGTTAAAGATTCTAATTCTGAGGTTCCCTCTTTGCAATCTATCCTTATTGTCAATGAATTTCCTGAAGTGTTTCTCAAGGATCTTTCGGGCATTCCTCTCAATAGGTAAATAGATTTTAGGATTTATCACTACCAGATACTCGTCCTATTTCTATTCCTCTTTATATAATGGGTACAGTTGAGTTGAAGGAGCTAAAGGAGCAGTTAAAATATCTTTTCGTTAAAGGTTTCATATGTCATAGTATTTCACCATAGAAAGCCCTTTTGCTTTTCAGGCGAAAGAAATATGGGTCTCTTTGGATGTGCTTAGAATATAGGCAGTTAAATAAGGTTACGATGAACAATAAGTACCCTCTTCCTGGGATTGATGATCTTTTTTACTAGTTTTAGGGTGCTAGATGTTTTTCTAAGATTAATCTTGGTTCAGGCTATCATCAGTTGAAAATTATGTAGTGTTATATTCCCAAGACTGCTTTCGAAACCCGATAGGGTCACTATGAGTTCTTGGTTATGTCATTTGGATTGACTAATGATTTGGCTTCTTTTATGGATCTTAAGAATTAGGTTTTCAGGCAGTATTTGGACTTGTTTGTTATTTCCTTCATTGATGATATCTATGTGTATTCTAAAAGTGAGGAGGATTATGCCAATCACTTCTAAATTATGTTGCAAACCCTTAAGGGTCAAAGATTGTACTCTACATTTCTAAGTGTGGGTTTTTGTTGGATGTTGTGACCTTTCTTGGGCATATTATTTATAGAGATGGTTCAAGGCGGATCCAAAAAAATTTGAGGTGGTTAAGAGGTGGCCTAAACCTATAAATCCAATCGATATTTGGAGCTTCTTGGGCTTGCATAGTTATTATAGGAGGTTTGTAGAGAGCTTCTCATTAATCGTTGATCCATTGATGAACTTGACTCAGAAAAAGGTTAAGTTCTTGTGGTCTGATACATGTGAGGGCAGCTTTGAGAAGGTGAAAGATAAGTTGACTTTTGCTCCAGTTTTGACCTTGCCTGAGGGTACGGATGGATTCATGGTGTATTATGATGCATCCCGTATGGGACTGGGATTTGTTTTGATATAGCATAGTAAGGTGGTGTCTTATGCTTCTAGGCAGCTTAAGGTTTATGACAAGAATTATCTAACTCATGATTTAGAGTTAGCGGCAATGGATTTTGCTTTAAAGATTTGGTGCTACTATTTGTATGGGGTGCACGTGGATATCTATTCAGATAATAAAAGGTTGCAGTATGTATTTCCCAGAAAGAGTTGAATCTCAGGCAAAGGCAATTGCTTGAGTTTCTAAAGAACTATGATATGAGTTTTCACTACTAGCCAGGTAAAGCTAATTCACTTTTTGATTCTTTCTGCGGGTTGTCCATGGGGAGGTTATCTCATTTGGATGAGGATAAAATAGGACTGGTGAAGAATATTTACTGGTTGGCCAACTTGGGAGTTTAACTTTTTGACTATAAGGATGGAAGGGTAATTATTGCAAAAGGTGGTTAAATTATCTCTTGGTGTTGAGGTGAATGAGAAATAGGTTTTGGATCCCATACTTATGCAATTGAAGGATTATATGGGTCAATAAAATATTATGGCCTTTGAGATTACTGGTGATGGTATCTTGAGGTACCAAGGTAGGTTGTGTGCTCCTGATGTTGTGGGCTGCAAGAGAGGATTCTCACTGAGGCCCATGAGTCAAGGTATACAGTTCACCCACATTTGACAAAGATGTATCATGATTTGAGGAGATCTATTGGTGGAATAATATAAAGAGAGATATGGCTAACTTTGTGTCTAAGTAACTGGTTTGTCAGTAAGTGAAGGCTACACACTTGAGTCCTTGTAGCATGTGTAAAGATATTAAGTTGTCCATGTGAAAGTAGGAGATGATCAATATGGATTTTGTTATGGTTGTTCCGCGGTCTCGCAATCCATATGATTTGATTTAGGATATTTTATATAGGATAAGTAAGGCTTCTCACTTCTTGCCTATGAGGACTACTTACTCCAGAGAGGATTATGCCAAGTTGTTTATTAAGGAGATAGTTAGATTGCATAGAGCGCCGGTGTCCATTATTTCAGATTGAGGTATGCATTTCTCATCTCACTTTTGGCATTTGTTTCAGAGATGTTTAGGGACTAAGGTGAACCTTAGCACCACTTTCCACCCTCAAACAAATGGATAAGGAGAATGGACTATCTATACTTTGGAGGCTATGCTAAGGGGTTGTGTGATTTATTTTGGAGGGAGTTGGGTAGATAACTTACCTTTGATTGAGTTTGTGTATAATAACAGTTACCACTCTAGTATTAGAATGGCTCTTTTTGAGGCTCTTTAAGGTAGGAGATGTAGGTCTCCTATTGGATAGTTTGAGGTTGGTAACCCTAGGTTGTTTGGTCCTAACCTGGTTCACCAAGCTATGGAAAAGGTGAAAACAATTAGAGAAAAACTTAAGGCTTCTTAATGGTTCCAAAAGTCTTATGCAGATGTAAGGCAAAGGAGTTGGAGTTCGAGATAGGTGATTGGGTATTTTTAAAAGTTTTTCATAGAAGGGAGTGATGTGTTTTGCGACGAAAGGGAATCTCATTCCCCGTTATGTTGGTACTTATATAATTTTGAGAAGAGTAGGGAATAATGCTTATGTGTTGGATATGCCTGCGAGTTTGGGTTTCATTCATCTTATTTTCCATATATCAATGTTGAAGAAGTGTGTGGGTTATCCTTCTTTAATTATGCCTATTGAGAATGTTCGTATTTCAGACTCTTTGTCTTATGAGGACGTCTCGATGGAGATATTGGATAGGTAGGTTCATCGGTTGAGGACTAAGGTTGCAGCTTCAGTGAATGTTCCTTGAAGGAGTCAAAAGGTGGAAGAAGCTACATGGGAACCTAAAGAGGATATGAAGTCCAAGTATCCATGTTTTTTCTACAGGATGGGTGATCATGCTTAAGGTATGCGCTTCTTTTATTCTGATCATTTTTCAGGTATTGTTCATGGTTTTATGATTGTTTTTGATCTTGTATTCGTGAAAAAAGGTGTCAGAAATCCTCATTCGAGGACAAATGATCCTAGGGGTAATTTAATACCCTAGGTTTTTTAACTCAAAATTTTTCTTAGTAATTCTGCTTACTGCTCAAGGTATGACTCAGGTGATAAGTCGTGAAGACTCCTAACTAGTTGTCTAGTGCTATTCCTAGTCTAACCAGTGAGATGGTCCAATGTTTCTACCTTAAGTATGACTAAAACCCTATGAGTCGTAAGGTAATTTCATGAGTTGTCGTGAGGGACCCATGACCTTAATAGTGAGATGGCCCAAGGTTGTTGTCTTGGTAGCGGCTAGACTTCATGAGTTGTAAGGTGAGGTTACGAGTCGTAGGGTGGGACTCACGACCAAACCAATAAGGTGGCCCTCCGTCATTGCCCAGACTATGAGTTGTGGTAACAACATATGGCCAGTGACTATGAGTCATTACTCGACCCATAGCGTCTAGGGGTTATTTTCCTACACGTTTTTTCATTAAGGGAAATTTGGGCTTTTACCGTCCTTACACTATTCTAAAAACATAAAACATTGCCTTAGCCCTATTTCCACCCATTAAACATAACATAAACACTCTCCTCTCTCAAATTCCCAAGTCAAGACCAAAGCTAGGGTTTCTAAGGGTTGGTCATCTTAGGCTCAAATTATGGTTTCTTCTCCAAATTCTGTATGTTTTCAGTCATGTATCTCTTCCCTTAACTTGTATTTTATCTTGCATGCAATGGTTTGGTATTCATATGGTTTTAATGCTGGATTTTGGAATTTAGGTTGAGGGTTTTGGATGATCATTGTTTGAATGGTATTTCCATGGATTACATTCATTTATTTATGCTTTATTGGTAGATTTTTGAACTTATTGGGTGAATGGGCATGGTAAATGGAATGGGGGTAGTGTATTTCTCCAAATTTATGATTTTTTATTTGAAATTAGTATTAACCTCAACCCACATGCATAATTAGTTTTGAAATATAGACCATTACATAGTTTCGCTTACTTTACTAAGCTATTGCATTGCACTAATGGCTAAATGAATAAAAAATGGTTTTGAAAGGCTTTGATGGCCATTGATTGATTTTAAATTGGAACTATGGAGTTTTATAGCTAATTGGTTTGGTTTGGCATAATGGAATTGGCTTGCAAGCATAATTATTTGGTATGACAATACCATTCGGTGAATGCCTTAATGGATTACACCTTGGTTAAATGGATGGGTTATGTGTAATATGTTTTGATTTGTGATTAACGGGGGTTGTGTAGCTCGTCATAGAAGGTGGAGGTCACGAAGGAACTGATACAAGAAACCACATTTGCCAACATGGGGGCGTTGGTTGTTGTGTGCGTGGTTCACTCTTTTTATACATATATTTTTTATTAGTTGAGGTCATGGATTCCCTGGCCCTTCCTTATATTTCTCCAGTTCATGCATCTAATACGCATTGGAGCCCTTTCGGTAGGGGGAACCGAACCCATATAGCCCGTGGGGTGCCCTTAGAATAGAGCTACGCAGTCCAAATATAATGATTTTAAATCTCATGCTAAACCTCACTCCCTATACCAACATCTTAAATATATATATATATATGTACATATGAATGTATGTGAACATGTACACTGAGTTTAAATTTGATTTTGAAATGTCATTATTTTATCCCTATCCTGAGTTACATACTAGCACTCAACCCACTAACCCTCTTAGGACACTACATTGTTTCATAATGTAGGGTCCAAAAACACTTTTGACCCCTATACAGCGAAAGGTTGATGTGCTATTAAAATTTAGAAATTTTGATGCTAAAAATGAGGAAAAGATTCAAGTTTCTGAGGTTATTTTGTTAGATATGATTTCTTTGTGTATATGTTGTAGTAAACCATGTTTTGGATGATAAGTTTGTGAACAAGGTGTAAAGGTGCTTTTTGCTATGTTTAGAGCAATTATGGATGTTCAAGATTTTTTCCAGTTTGTTTATAATCAAAGCATGTTCGAGAATCAAAGAAGAGCTAAAAAGATGACTCCTAGCACTTACCAAGTCAAAAGGTATCCGATGTAGGACCTACGGACCACATGTAGGCAAAATAAGTACTAGAGTCCAAAATCCCAAGAGCTGAACTTGCAAAATTCTTTCTCCCGCTACCTGTAGTTTGTACCTGCGCCCAGTGTCAGAACCGCAGGTACTACCTTCACACAGTACCAGACTGAGGCTATGGACCACATATGGCCACCGACCCAATTTTCTCCTATTTCATTTGTGCTTTAGTTTTAGGGTTTCCTCTTGTACTATAAATACTCTTTATGTACTTTTTAGTAGGAGTTACGAACTTTTGATATTCACAAACATATTTTGATTCCAAGATCTGACTTTGATCTTGGGATTTTCTTGTATTGACTTTGGTTAATTAATTCAATTATGATTGTGGGTTTTATTACTTTTTATCATTGTGGTTTCTTCTATGCTTTTGAATATGAATGTTATTGATTTCTTTACACTCTTGCGAGGCTAAAACCCATAGTTAGGGTTGTAGAAACCATAGAGAATTGACGAAGTAGGGGAAGTGCTTTTGTTGTTCTGAACTGATACCCATGCATATATTGCTTTGTCTTCATTATGATAGTTTTCTTAATGGGATCCCGTATTAGGATCCCTCCCAGATATTGTTGCTTACTCCTAAAGAGGAGCAGTGACTAGGAAAAGATAAAGACAATAGTAATTTGGATTTTAACTGTTGATCTATGTTTCTAGGTTCTATCTTGGTAAGATGGTCAGGTTTCATCTAATAACTAGAGACTCAAAAGGTAATAGTTAACTAGCATCAAGATAAGGGTTAGTAAGGCGACATCCTGAGACTCAAAAGGTAAAGGGTGAAATCCTTCTGCTCATCCAAAAGACTGCAGAATGTACATAACTTATCAATTCTGCATACAAAGTATGAAGCTGGTCCAACAAAGAATGATAATCTTACGGACTTGAGAAGCTAGGGGGAACAAAATCCTATTGTTCACCTACATTACTTACAACCAAAGTTAACATAGTTACTTACTCGAGATTACTACATTAAAACCTTATATTTACTTTTCTTGTTTTGCCCGTTGACTACAACTGCTGAGAGCTGCAAAGCCACTTGTTCGCTTGGGATTCGACCCCAACTTCTGTTGGTTACTATATTTTGAAAGAGACTGTATCTTCATCTAATAAGAGGTGTTGTTTGGACGTCATCAAAATTTTAGCTCCGTTGTCGAGGAACATGGTGTTGATCTGTGATTTGAAGTTATCGCAGTTATGTAGTTTTTTTTCTTTTTTTTTTTGTTCTTAGTTGGGAACACGCTAGTGTATGCGTAGAACATGGATTATGGGAAATCACATACCCCTACTGAATCCAAATCCAGGGAGGATCCTACAAATACCTAGTAGGATGTTTGAGCATAAAAAAGATGAACCTCCTGAAGGGGTTCGTGTTGTTGTACTACCCCCTCCGCCCAAAGGAGCATAGAAAATTATTGATCGTCAAACTAATGAGCTATTATCTCAAGCTAATACCGAGAGGAGTAAAACAGAAGAAGCTCAGCGAGTAGCTAAAGAGGTAGATCTAGCTAAGCAGAGGCAAACAAAAGACTGCAGAGTAGTACTCGATGGAAACCAGAACAGAGCTAGAGGTGCCCGTGCTCAAGTAATCCTAGAATATCAGTATGTGCAACCATATATGGATGATAAAGAAGACTTTGGATATGTTGAGTCGGTAGATACTGAATCTATAGTTCCTCTTATTTTTCCCCCAGGCATCAAGTTCGATACCATGAGCGCAATGATCCAGCTTTTGAATATGAAGGGTGTGTTTGAAGCTCTTCTTACAGATGATGTAAACTTGCACCTTGCTAATTTCCTCAAGACCTATAGTTTGTATACAAAGCTAGCGGTAAATTAGAAAGCTAGCGGTAAATTAGAAAGCCCTCAGTCTGAGGCTAGTCTCCTTCTCACTTACAGGAGAAGCATCTTTATGGTTTGGGGAACTACTAAGAGATTCTATCACTACATAGAATGAGTTGTACAAGAAATTCTACAACAGATTTTTTCCTCTATCTAGGATGTTGCAACTCAAGGATAAGATTTATAACTTCAGGCAGCTGCAGTCAGAGTCTATGTATAAGGCATGGTTCAGTTTCAAGAAGAAGTTTAGCATGGTTCCCAATAATCGGTTGTCAAGAACGAGCTTATTAGGGATATTCTAATGATCCCTGACCATCAGCTCTAGATCCATGGCAGACACCATGTTTGGAGGAGCTTTTATGAGACTACACTGGGAGGCAGCTTTAGAGATGTTAGATCAGATCTTGGTCACTAACCGAGGATGGCAAACTCGGGAGGCTGAGAAGGGATCTTGAACTTATGATATTAGTGCCTCCTGCCACCAGAAAATTGTTGATGACACAGTTGCATAAAAGATTCCATTGCTAAGGACTAATCTTGGGGTACATAAAAATTAGCTTGCAACAGTGACATTAGAAAAGGTAAATGATATAGCAGCATATGGGTCAGCTTCCAAAGCTTATGAGACAGAATTGTCGGAGGAATCAAATTATTTGGATCATAAGTTGGTGAGTTTCCAAGCCTAAGGGCAAGGGAAGCAATGTCAAAACTATTATGATAGATATAGAGATCATAATAGAGAGCGAGACGGTGACTGGAGAAAAAAGGATGACTATAGAGAGATCGCAGATAGATACATTCCACCTGGTAGACAAGATACAGAATCTAGAATAGAAGAGATGCTGGCTAAACTGGTGAAGGGCTAGGAATGTCAAGAGACCAGCCTTTACGATATTAAGGTTGATAATTTAGGATTAACCCAGAATGTACAATCACATGCCACTACTATCAAGTAGTTGGAGAACCAATTCAAGAAGATGATAGCAACTCTGAACCAGAGGCATCAAGGTACCCTTCCAAGCAATATAGTAAAAGATCCAAAGAATAACGGTCACGTACTTGCAATTACCACGATGGATGGCATCACTACTACGGATCCCCCACGACCTACTGCAGAAGATGTTAATGATGAGATACCAATTTTTGAGTATTAGAAGGTAGCAAGTGATAAAGCTAAAGTGACTAAAGACAAAGGTAAGGGTCTGGTCATTGAGCCAGAAATTAGAAAAATTTTGAGATTGCCCCCACCTTTTCCTCAGAGATCAAGGCAGAACAAAGAGAAAAGTAAGTTCAAGCAATTCATTAATATGCTAAAAGAATTGAGCTTGAACATATCTCTTCTAGAGGCATTTGAGCAGACGCCTCAATAAGCCTAGTTCACTAAATAAATGGTCACAAGGAAGAAAAGGGTAACATTTGAAGATGTTGATGTTATGCACCACTATACTGCAGTCACGAATAGATCTTGGCATAGAAAAGGTTTATCCTAGTGCATTCACTATACCATGCACTATTGGGTCGTCCCTATTTGCTAGAGTTGTATGATTTGGCAGCCAATATTAATTTGATGCCATTGGTCGTATTCAAGCAATTGGGCTTGAACTTTCTGTAACTGACTTCGATACGGCTATTGATGGCTGACCACATAGTGAAAAAGCCTGTGGGAATCTCTTTTGTTGTGATTATGAGGGTGGATAACTTCATCTTTCTAGCTGACTTTGTCATCTTGGACTGTGAGGTTGACATCAAGATGCCCATTATATTAGGAAGATCGTTTATGGCAACAGGCAAAGCTATGGTTGACATGGAGAAAGGTGAGATAAAATTTTGAGTCAACAATGAGGAGGCTATATTCAACATCCAAAAGTCAAAAAGCAGCCAACTGACATGAGGGTAGTATCGGTTATTGATTGTATTGATGACCCTGGAGGATATTCCTATGGGCATCTTGATGAATTTTGAGTTTTCAAGATACCCATATCATGCCACAATATTAAATCAAGCATTATATGGGAGGCAACCCATGGGATTGTTGGTGAAATCTGAGTAACCAGCATAGCCATGTCGTGTCATGATGTAAAATCAAGCACTGAGTGGGAGGCAACCCATTATTTTTAGTGTTCACATTTTTATTGTTTTGCTTTTTTATAAGCTTTAAGCTCTTGGACTCACCCAAAATATTAAAAGTAATTGTTGCATGCATCGATTTCCAAGTAAAGGCGCTGTGTGATCAGCTCATTATGGTCATTTCCAACACGGTAAGCTAAGTAATAAGTTCAAAAGTTGAAATTTTGATGATGAAAAATGGTAAGTTATGAACTTTGGCATTTGATTTTACTTTTAGGACCTAAAACATATGTTGCGGGATCATAAGTATCTGGAAAAATATCAAAATTCCAAGTACGAGTTATAGAAAAGTAGGCCAAAAATTTTGGCCTAGTACCTGCGCCCAGCTCCAGTTGGCCGTAGGTGGTACCTGCGCCCAGAGCCAAACCACGGTTGGTGGCCGTAGGAAAAAACAGCAGTTAGGCCAGATTTTGGGCCCATTTTTAAATTAAAATTTTGGGCCTACCAACACTTTAATATGACCTAAAAATCCCCCCCCCCCATATAAAAACATTCTTACCCTTATTCTAACTCATTCAAATCCTCAAAACTTCACTTTTCTCTTTGAATTCAAACTTTTCACTTGAAATAC
Organism: Capsicum annuum; assembly: GCF_002878395.1. Taxonomy (NCBI): domain Eukaryota; kingdom Viridiplantae; phylum Streptophyta; class Magnoliopsida; order Solanales; family Solanaceae; genus Capsicum; species Capsicum annuum. The sequence continues at coordinate 127,651,350 of NC_061119.1, read as the reverse complement.
AAATTAACACCACACTTAGGTAAAGGTTAAATTGACACTTATTTGAGATATCAACTTTTCCCAACACTCTAAAAACAAGTTTTAACTTTGATTTTGCTTAAGTTCTTCATTATTCACTTCTGGTTCTTCATAAAAGAGGTAACTTTCTCGGCTCCTAATGGTTATATGTTGGTTTATCTAATGTTTAAACAAGCTGATATGTGTATTCCATTCCAAAATATATAAAATCTATCATGCTTGTATGTTGGTTCTGTGAAGTAGCTTAAAATGCAATATAGGGCCTTGTTTTGAAGAAAAATCTAAAGTTAGGCCCCAACAAAAAAGTGAACTTGAATAAATAAAGTAATACCGTTAGGTGAACAAGTTTTTTTGCTTGGAAATTCATGATTCTTGATTGGTGTGTTCACATTGGACTTGTTTGGATTTCAAATAAGTCTTAGGGGTGTTAAAATTGAGTAAAAATTCAAACTTTTAGGATTTTAAGTTTTCCTTCAACTTTTGGTACCCCTCACTTTGGTTGGAAATTAACAACTATTTTTTCAGGTATATATGGCACCAAAAGCAATAAAGAAGGTGAAGGCTAGTACTTTGAGAAGAAGGTCAAAGTCTCATGAGCCTATTAGTTCATTAGGATAGTAACTGAGGAAGCAATATAGATACACTATCATTGGGGTAACACACAAAGTTATAAGAGGATAGACTCACTAAGCTGCTCAAATAGCTATAGCCCAGCCTAAGATGTTGTCCACAAGAATATCACCCCTACACACTCCTCCATATGTCGATGATGATGAGGATGAGGAGGGACAGACAGAGTCTTAGTCTACTCCACAGGTTGATACTCAGGACCCCCAATCTGAGGAGGATCCTAGGGTTTATCTAATAAAGTTAAGCAAGAGCAATCATCCAAGGTGTCCCAATTTGAGAAGGGTACCATAACTCATGTACAATAGACAGAGGTACCCTAGTCTAATGAGGGTATCAAGTAACCTTCCCACAATGCATTAGGATAGTAGAGCCCTATACCTACATATACCCCAGAGATACCTCCCAAGGAGGGACCTCCGAGGTGGTATGTGGAAAGGAGTGTAATATATTTGAGCTTGACAGTCATATTTGGGAGCTAAAAAGTTCTACAAGGTACATTTATAAGGATCACTAAATTAGCTTATCAGGGCTAGATCGATTACCTTAGTTATAGACAGCATTTGATAAATAACAGCAATAGTGGATTACTAGGCCACTCAATTCTTACAACCCAGCTATGGTACAGGAATTTTAGGTATCCTATAGAGCTCTCATAGTCCTTATTATACACCATTATCTAGGACTGATTAGATTTATATGGCAACCATAGTTTGATCATACACTGGTTAGAGGGGTTAAAGTTGACATTACAGAGGAGAGTATCTACAGATTTATCTTTGGCCCAGATTACATCACTCCTACATCTATAGATGAACGTGACTACAAATTAAGAATTTCACATGATCGACATATCATGTAAGAGGCTGAGAACTAATATAAGAGGGTCGAGATGGCTAGATAGATAGCCAATTATATATCACCTTTGGTTGATACAACCCATGGGTTAAGGGGCACGTTATTATTAAGGATGGCCTCTTGACATTTGAGTCTAAGTTTTGGTGGGTTTTTATTAGATACAAACTGATACCCACTGATTTAGATAATACATTAACGTAGGAGGAAGAAGTATTTATTTCATGTTTGATAGATAGATATGATGTTGATTTTGCTATTATTCTTCATCATGAGTTACATGACTGAGTATTTGGAGAGTTAACTAATCAGCCCTTCCCCTGCATGATTTAGAGATTGTATGATGAGACCGGTGTGCTTGAGATACCAGGTGTAAATGAGAGGGTACCTAAAATAGCAACTACACAGACGAGAACCATAAAGGGTTTGGAACGTCTATGTATTTCTAGGAGATCAAGACAGCAGGCAGCAGTACCGTAGGCCCAGTCTGAGGGCCCAGAAGTTTCCACAGAGCTTACTGAGGTACATCAAGATAATGTGGGTATTAGTTTTGATATGGAGATAGAAGAGTAGAAAGAGGCTCTAAATTTGAGTCCACATGGTGAGGGGATACAGGCTACTTCTTATTCAGCCCCAGCTTCAACCTCAGAGTTGGTCAGTGCATCTACAGAGCCTACTTGCCCATCCACTACAGCTTCTGTGATGGGTATGATTATTATATCTTGTGAGTTTTTTCAAAGCTTAGTGGATAACCAGAGAGGCACTATTACTAGAGTCAGGGTTGTTGATACTGAGATAAATACCCTCTATAATCAGATAAGATTGGGGGTTAGGACTATATTTGGGTAGGTATAGGCTTTATAAGAGGTACTGAGTACTACACTGTTTGAGTGACATACCAACTTTCAGAAACTATTTAATAAGTTTCAGATATGAGTTATAGTTTGATATACCAAGATAGATGCACCAGATCTAGCCCAAATGAGGGAGAAGTTTTATGTGTTACGAGTAGAGGTACTCTCTCTCATAGAGAGTCATTTGCAACTACTTCCTTAGTTATACCCCAGGTGGTCTAGATATCACCTGGGAACACACTGAGATAATTTGATTTCATTGTGGAGGTTTATGAAGAGGTTCCATCAGTTGGGGCTAAGAGACATCTCATAGACGACTTGCAGGACCCCAATTTACCATATGACCAGGCCGTCAAAAAGGTCAAGCATGATTTAATGGTGTTTTCATTCATCGATAGGTAGAGTCATGCATCTATAGTAGCAGGTGTATCATCCAATAGTGCACCGCAACCACCACCACCTCTGCCAGAAGATCTACCCCTATCTAGGGATGCTTCTAATTCGGGCACTTAGTACATCCCAGGTATGTTCTCACATCCCTCTTTTTACTTTGTTTTAGTGCATTGAGGATAGTACACAGTTTTTCATTACGGGTGGGAATACCATGCCACTGTGGGTTTTTATTCCCGTGCTTTTTTTTCATCAGCCACGATATGATTGTAGAATTGATATGTCTAGGATAATTTTGTGTCGTATTATTTTTTTCCTTGTATTGTGTCATTTTTGTGTAATTAAGAGATTTAAAGTATTTAGGGCAGTAGTCATGTTTTTGTTAATTTATGATACCCCTCCAAAAAAATTGTATTTTAGAACTGTGTGAATGTAATACGTGTGAACTTTGTGGATCTTGTTATGGCATTAGGATTAAGGACGTAATAATCACTTTCTAACAAGTGCATGAATCAGATAGATAGTAGATAGTAATATTGACTCTGTGTTATATATGTGTGAGATACTACCTAGTTCCCTTTTTGTGTCAAATTCAGAACTTGCCTGGTTAGTCTTGCCTAGCTTGAAGGATAGTCGGTTAGGAAAGGATCATAGGCTATTTTTTATTTTAGTCTAATTTTAGACTAAATTAACTTTCATTTGTAAATTATATCCCTTGATCTCTACTTTGAGCCTTGTAGCCTATTTTTCTTATTTTACCATTCAGCTTCCCATTTATAGTACAATGAACCTATTTTGGCCTTAGTTTTTCTTGGACATTATGCATCTCAACTCAAGTAAAATTTCTAAGTTGAGGGAGGCTATCATAGGGGTTCATGGTGTAAATTGGGTCTGGAGAAATAAGAGAAAAAGGTTAGTAAGGTTGACTGAGGTAGAAAGAGAAAAGAAAAAAATATGAAAAAGAAAAAAAAGAATAAAAGACCACACCCAACCTGAATATGCATAATAGAATAAAAAGGAAGAGATAAGGGTGGAACAAAAATATAATTGGCTAGTAAGTAATACCCCAAGGTTACTATAGTTCTAAGGAGGTTTAGTCACTTGATATGTCCATATGTACCATACCAGCCCCAAGACTACATTACAAGCTGAGAAAAGTCCTATAGTGATCCTAACTTGACTACCTGAATGTTAAGGTAAAGAAAATAAGGGAAAGCCTATAGTATCTGACATGCATTGGTTAGAACATCTCTTCTGAGGGTGAGTGTCTCTCGGTCGTCCCTGCATTGACATGCATGATATCATATGAGTGAGTGGGACATCCTTGTTGTGAGGGCACTTGAGTCACATTGCTAGCTATTTACTTGTTTTGGGTAGTGTAACTTGTATATATGAGTTATTTTTTGTTGGCAATGTAATTAACATACCTTAATCCCATTGTGTCATACTGTTGTGCTTCATATTCATACATTGTTGGTTTTGAAAAATATGATTGCAGAGGGATGTTGTGCTTTGAGTTTAAGTGTTGACTGACTGCCTTGTATAGCTTAGTTTCTCCTAGTTAAGCGTTATTTTTTTGTTATTGTGTATTGTTACCTAAGTAAATGTAAACTTTCTAAGTTGAGGATGTTTATGTGCTATAGAAATATAGCACTTTTGATGCATAAAATGAGGAAAAGATGCAAGTTTCTAAGGTTATTTCGTTAGATATGATGCTTTTTGGGTATATGTTGCAAAAAACCATGTGTTTGATGATAAGTTTGTGAAAAGGGTGAAAATATGTTTTTGACTATATTTGGAGCAATTATAAATGCTCGGGATATTTTCTAGCTTATTCGTAATCGAAGCATGTTTTTGGGAATCAAAAATAAAGCTGAATAAATGACTCCTGCCACTTGCTAAGTCAACATGTGGCCACATGTAGGATCTACGGACTGCATGTAGGCAAAGCAAGTACCAGAAGTCCAAAATCCTGAGAGCTAAACTTGCATGATTTTTTCTTTTGGTACCTGCTATTTTTACCTGTACCCAGTGTCAGGACCGCAGATACTACCTGCGCCCAATACTAGACCATGGGTACGGACCACATGTGGCCACTGACTCAGTTTTCTGCTATTTCATTCGGGCTTTGATTTTAGGGTTTCTTCCTCTACTATAAATATCATTTATGTCCTTTTTACTAGGAGATTCTTCACTTTTGATATTCACAAATATATTTTGATTCCAAGATCCGACTTTGATCTTGGGACTTTCTTATATTGACTTTCATTCATTAATTTAGTTATGGTTGTGCATTTTGTCACTTCTTATCATTGTGATTTCTTATGTGCTTTTGAATATGAATGTTATTTATTTCTTCAGAATCATGAGCAACTAAAACCCATAGCAAGGGTTGTGGAAACCCTAGCAGATTGACGAAATAGGGAAAGTGTTTTCGTTGTTCTAAATTGATACCTATGCATGTATTGCTTTATCTTTGTTATGATAGCTTTCTTAATGGGTGAACACATTAGGATCCTACCTATATATTTCTTCTTACTCCAAAAGAGGAGCAGTGACTAGTAAAAGATAAAGACAATATTAATTTGGAGTTTAACTGTCGATCCATGCTTCTAGGTTCTATCCTAGTAAGATGGTTAGGTTTCATTTAATAACTATAGAATCAAAAGGTAATAGTTAATTGGGATCATAATAAGGTCTAGTAAGGCGACATCCTGAGACTCAAAAGGTAAAGTGTGAAATTTTCTGCTCTTCTAAAAGACTACAGAAGGTACATAACTCATTGATTCTGCGTACAAAGTATCATATTAGCTCAACAAAGAATGATAAGCCGACAGAGTTAAGAATACAAGGGGAACACAATCCTAGTTTTCAACTACACTGATTAAAACCAAAGTTAATATTGTTACTTGCTCAATATTCTTACTTCAACCCCTGCCCCAATTACTTTTCTTGTTCTGCCCGCGGACTACAACTGCTGAGATCTGAAAAGCTACGTGTTCCATTGGGATTTTACCCCAGTCTTTGTTGGGTTACTATATTTTAACAATGACTGTATCATCATCTAATAGGAGGTGTTGAATTAATGTCATCATAGGTGATCCAGTTCGTCGGTAGGTTCGAGGTAAAGTAGTGAGCTTCCATCCTCTGGAAAGATTATTCATTCCATCAATTTCATTCCATATTTTATATTTGAAGAGTTAACATTAACATTATCATTGTCATTATCAATGTCAGGGTCGGGGGCATATCCCGGCCTAGTTTGATATTCGAATTGGTTTAGATGCTTTTCTGGACACATATATGGGTTGGAAGGTGTCGTCGTTGACTCTTAGAGATTATTCTTGAGTTACATTAACTTTTTTATCTTTATTCTCTAATTGTTTTCCTCTTCATTTTTATTTGGACTTTGCTCGGTTGAAAATCAATGGGGGTGGTCTCCGATCCTTAGTGGTCATGAGATACCAACACGATTAGGCCCGGGGTTGGGTCGTGACATTTATGATATTGGCTGGATTTTATAAAATGATTTATCCTTATAAAGGATGTGGACGTATTTTATAAACATTTAAATGCTTATAAAGGTATTGTTCGGATACTGGTGATGGCATTCATAGATTCGATGCATTGATGCTCACTCAAATTGTAAATGGTACTATTCCAACTAAAAATATGGTTTCACTACAATTTTCCTAAAAGGGATTGATTCTCACTTTTCTCTTTTAAAGAAAATTCTTTCATAATGAGAATCGTACCACCTTATGAATGACTTATGAGCCTTTGAGATTATTGATGATGTTTTAGAGATTCGAGCAAGATAAATTCCAATCTACGATTTTACTACTACTATTTACTCGGTCGAGAGAGATTCTAACCCTTTCTACACTTTTGCAATGACTTAGCCTTAAAATTTTCCCCAGGCAATGGATTTACATATTTACACACTCTTTTAGCCATGATCCTAGTTCGTCCATATATATGTGTGTGTGTGTGTGTGTTTGTGTATGTATGTGTCTGTATGTATATATATGTGTATACATATATCAGGTATTGGATATAGAGTAGTTTGATGGTGATGATGGTTATTCAAATTCCTTGATGGGGACTAGGTCAGTGTATACAGGTACTCTCGGACCTTTTAGGGGGACCTTTGTCTGTGAGTCATCGTGTCAGAGTAGAGAGGTCGATGTAGGTCCTGCCTTTGCGAGCCATCAAGCTGGAGGAGATGGATACATTGGGTTACATTATTGTACTTAGTTTGATTAGAATAGTGTTTATTATACTTTTGGATTTATCCTTGCATACGAATTGCCTATCACCAATATGCGTCTAAATTTATCAACCTTATGGGGGGTTGCATAGGTATAGGTGATAAGTATTTCTTATGGTGTGTTTTTTATGCTTATTGGACCTTCCAAGTAATATGCTCGATTTAGGTATTATTTCTCCGAGATAGCCAGTTACTTTATTTTATTATCGTTATTATGGTTAGTTCGTGATAGGTTGATTATTGGACTAGTACTGAGATGCAAGGTATGATTCTAATTTCCTTCTCACATGGTTATTTTATTTTGAATAATTATCTCATGTTTTGACATTTGGATTAGAGATCAGATTATGTTAGTACTAGTTCCTACTATGATTAGAAGGCCTTAAGATTCTAGTACGACTACTTTAGGTTGTACCTTTTGGTTTGCCTTGTTTATGTAAGTATCTATATCTGTATATGTAGTTATGGTATTACCATATATCCCTCCCTTCCTTCCTTTATTCATGTTTTATATCAATTCCTTGGCTTGTATACTACTATATGTTCTTCTTTTGCTCCTTATTTGTTTATTGTCCAGCAAAATATGATATAGTGCTTAGGTCCCTGATTATGGCTTGTATACTACTATATGTTGTTTTTCTGCTGCTTAGTCTTACTATGTTAATTTCTTCAATATTTGGTAAAATTTTCTTTCCTGCTTGCATGTAATTTATATTTGCATTATCTTTAGAACTCAGTCGATAGTTGCCTACTGAGTACCACATATTTAGTACTTATACTATACTTCAACAGACTGAAGATCATACTATGGGTTCTCACCATTATGTGAGCATCGTACAAAGCAGTCATGGCTCAAAGACATAGGGTGAGATCCTGGCATTCAGAGTATTACAATTCTCTCTCTAATGTAGTTGACTAATCTGTATGTTGTATAAGAGATGGATTGTATCAGTATATTCATTTAGTACTTCTTTGTTTGTCTTATTATATTAGAAGCTTTTGTACTGATTCTACTAGGTTTTGGGACTATCTTATGAATTTCAATCTTTTACTATATTTATTCTGTGTTCTTCCTTTATTCTTTTGGTAGTCCATTACTAATAGTTCCTGACAACGGGTTATCTTACCTACTGGTGGCTTGTAGTAGGTGCCATTATGACCTGGGAAAATAGGTCATGACACTAATATGAACACCAGCTCCTTCACAAAATTCAATCGTTTATCTTACTCAACCGAGTCCCACCAAAGAAAATGAGACTTATAGTGAATTTACCACCGTAACATAGAAACATAGAAAACTGGATGAACAACAGCAAAATCTAGGGTAAGGCTAACCCATAGGCCACCTCTCCAACTGTGCAAAGGATATCAAAAGGTCTAATATATCAGGGGCTAAGCTTGTCTTTCCTCCTAAACTTCGCACACCTTTCATGGGTGATACTTGGAGTAATACCTGGTCGCCAACTCAAAATCTCAAGGCACGAAGTCTGTGATCTTCATAAGCCTTCTGCCTACTTTGAGTTGTGATTAACCTATTCTGAATAACTTAGACCCTATGCAATGACTCCTGATGTAAGTCATACCACTCGGTCTAATCTCGAAGGTCTTAAACCATCCAATTGGAGAATGACATAGCCTACCAAACAGAGCCCCAAACAGTGCCATCTCAATACTCGAATGGCAGCTATAATACATGTAAACTCCACCAAATCTAAGTATTGCTCCACTGACCTCCAAAATACATAGTATATGCTTGGAGCATATCCTCGAGAATCTAAATAGTCTACTCCAACTGTCCGTTAGTCTGGGGGTGAAAGGTTGTGCTATGGTGCACCTGAGTGCCTAACTCCTCCTAAAAGGCTCTCCAAAATCTAGAAGTGAACACTGAACACCAATTTGAGATGGTAGATATAACACACCATGCAAATAGACTATCTTAAGAACATAGACACGGGCAAACCTCACGGCATTGAAGAACATCTGAAAAGGAATTAAATATACCAATTTGGTCAACCAATCCATAATAACCTAAATACCATCAGATCCATGAGAGGTACGAGGAAATCTAATAATGAACTCCATAGTGATCCACCCCACTTCCACTTAAGAATGGACAACCTCTGAATCAAGCCACTAGGTTGATGCTCGGTGTTTAACTTTGACAAGGCATCAAGCAACAAATTCTAACACATCTCTCTTCATACTACTCCACCAATAATGTCACCTCAAATTGCTATACATCTTAGTTGTACTAGGGTGAATGGAATATCTGGAGCTATGAGCCTCAAGAAAAATTGACTGAATCAATCTCCAACCCTCGAAATACAATGCAGCCATAAAACCTAATGATACCCTCAAAATATATGGTAGCCTTGTTGGACTCACCACTCAACACCTGATCGCGGATAATACTAAGTCTTATATTCTTAAACTATCAACTTCAAATCTTCTCAAATAAGGAATATCTCACCTCAACACTATCAAGAATCCTCCTAGGGTCAGAAATTTAAAGTCGCACCATCAAGTTGACTAAAGACTGGATGCCCCACACCAACGGCCTTAAGAAATTAATATAGAAGCCAAACCACCCATACTCAATACCTTCCATATCAAATCATATTCTACTATGCTCACGTTGCCCGAATGGTACAAAATAGAGCTATCATTATCCTTAAGTAACTCCATCCATCTATGGTACCTAGAATTAAGCTCTCTCTGGGTCACAATATATTGAAGACTATGATGATTTGTGTAGATCTCATAATGCACTCTATAAAGATAATGCCTCCAAATATTAAGCACAAAAACTACCATTGCCAACTCTAAATAATAAGTGGGGTAGTTATGCTTAAGCACCTTTGGCTGGCTCGATGCACAAGCAATAACTCAACCCTACTGCAACAATATATAACCCAAACCATCATTGAAAGAATCACTATATACACTAAATCCCTCACCTCGGAAAGAAGAGCCTATATAGGAGTTAAAATAAGAAATCGCTTCAATTTCTAAAAGCTCAACTCACACTCCTTGGACCACTGGATATAAACCTCTTTCTAGGTCAATTTTTTTATCGACACTGCAATAATAACAAAACCTTCAACAAACCACCTATAGTAACAGGCAAAAACCATTAAATCTATGAACCTCAAGTGGAGATGTAGACCTAGTCCAATCATGAAGAGCCTCAATCTTTGTTGGATCCACCATAATCCTACCTTAGATACCACATGTCCTAGGAATATGTAATGATCTGTATTTTAATGAAGTATGAGAAATATGTGTTGTTATATTATTTGAATATCTTACCTCTTCCCTAGTTGCATTATGGTATTTCTGGGGTGTGTGATTGATTGACATAGTTCCCAATGTATTTTGATATCATTTATTCAATATTGTGGTTTTGGTGGCTTTGAGAGCCATACATTTGATTTTAGTTGATATATTTTGATCCCTGCAATGAATGGCAAAGTAGACTATGGTAGAAGATCAAGAACTTTAATTTTAGTATGGTAGCATAGATGGTGTATTCTCACGGCTTTTAAATCTCATTTCGACCCTCAGTTTTAAAAGTTGTGATTTTGGATTTTAGGGGTTAACTTTGTGAAACTGACATCTTTTCAAAAAAATTGTTATTGCCATTGAATTTGGAGCATCAAATTTGATAGGGTAGCATAGTTTGTTTGCATTCACGAGATTTTTAATAAATCCCGAGGGGATCGTAGGAACTCAAAATAATCCAAAATCCCTGCTGGTTCACCAGATATCCCGATCAAAAAATGGTTTAGCAACAGCGATAAGGCTAGCAGTCAAGATGTCGTGATCTTGACCGTTACCTGCGATCAAGATACCCCTAACAAATGAGATACCGCGATCTCAACCCATGGTCCGTGATCGCGAGTGCTGAGTATTAATACCTATGTTTCATCATTTTTAAGCTTGGGTAAGCCCCATTTCAACTAATTTCTTTCATCTTTAACATTAGATTCTTGTTTTAATTTGATTTTGAAAGTGACAATTAGGAATTTTGTCCCTAAAGGCCCAAAATTCTATTTTTTCAAATTAATCCCTAATTCAACACTCTTCTTACTCGAATAATGTTTCTAATCCTACAATTTTTAGTTTTTCCTCAATTTCATCTTCAAAACAACTTTGATTCTTGATTTTAAAATAGATTTCAAAGATTTTATCTTATAAAGCCTAAAAATAGTTTTTCTTCAATTTGAACCTTGTTTTCACTTGGGTTTTCAGTTGTGGAATACTAAAAAATAGGGAACATAATTTTGAAGCAAAGTTATGATTTTTCCTTCCTCTTTTGAAAAGCCATTTTAGGGGCCCATTTTAACCCCAAATTGAAACTAAGAAATATGGGTGTTGTTAACTTCCTTTTGATGCATAGATTCTATATTTTAATGTTTTAGTTTATTTTGGGTCCATTCACGAGAAGTAGGGCTTTGGGTTCAAAGTGCAGTTGACCAATTTCAGCACTCGAGGTAGGTTATGATTTAACTCTTTCAGACTAGGCTAGGTAGTTAATTTGTATAAAAGATACATATTAAAAGGATGGAACTAATCACAATATTGTCTATATCAATGTGTTGTACTCATCTGGGATCCTATATGTGATATAATTATTGGTTTTGAGAGATTATATGATATAAATGACCATGTGGAGTCTTATGTGATGTTGATATCCTTATTCATGTATGAATAATTATATATTATTGATGAAAAGTGTGTTTGGATACCATTTCATTAATGTGATATACTCATACTTTATTGGCATATGAAACATATGAAAATTCATGGATGGATGGAAATAATGAGTGGATAGTGGCTCATGTGGTTGCAAAAATATATCATTGTGGTTGGTTGTGGAAATATATTATGTGGTTGGTTGTGGAAATACTCATTGTGATTGATTGTGAGCGTTACATTCTCATATCTTACTCATTCATGAAATAATGGCACCACTTTGGAAATACTAAGAATACTGCAACACCTTTTTATAAAAACCTCTACGATGGATATGTTGGGGAAAAGATATTATGGCATCTTATAAAACCCTCCTCGAAGGATGTGTGGAGGAGGATCTATGATATAACGATTGTATATGGGTTGGCAAACCCCCCATGGGTCCTACATCAAAAAGCTTTAGCTCCGTAGGTGTATACGAAGATTGTCCGATGGTCTCATAGGTTATGTGACAACCTCATTTATCATCATCATCATTATCATTATATCTAATTCATTCTTCTTGTAATATGTTTGTATTTCTATTTTGACTTGTTACTTATCTAATTGTAATAGCTTCCAATAATTGTACTTTATGATCTTAAGTATATATATGCACTTTATATATAGATATCATCCTTATTTATTCTACTTGTATATGTTATATTATATGTTTGTGATCCTTTCTAGTTCGTTGCAATATCTGTTATATAATAAAACTTTTAGTGTAAGCGGTGTTGGCTATCATTGTGTGACAGTTTCTAATTACAGGTGACGTGCCCTTCGTGTGTATTTTCTATGCTTTATTTTATACTTTACTCAGTTGGCCTATAATACCTACTGAGACTGTAATCAATCCTACCATGCCTTTTCGATATAGATTCAGGTTCGGTTGTATCCTACATTTTTAATTTGGCCGATATTTGGAGCTTCCAAGGTAGTAGATGATTTTTAGTCATTCAAATGTCTTTTAATACCTTTCTTTATAAACTGTCTTTACTTTTATTTCAGAGATAGAGTTTCTCTTATATTTTAGACATTTTATATTTTTCATTTAGGTTCGAGTTGTATTAGATATGTTCTTACACTGTTGCATCTGGTTTTGGGAGATGTTATATCATTCAGATCATGTTCAGTATTGAACCTTATGGCCTTTATGTTTATGTTTCCGCATTATAAAGTATTTTATACAGTATACAGGTACAGATATCAGTCATGGGTTAGATTGTGGTTCTTCGGGGTCATGAGCATTGTGTAGCATTCTGGGTACCAGATTTGGGGCATTACAACACCTTAGGACTCATAAGGTAAAGCGTGAGTTTTTCTAATGAGTTCATAAGATAGCTGGTAATACCTAGCTTGTAGATTTTGCATGTATGGCGGTGAAATAGTTTGATTGAGTTAGAATTTAAGGGAACACAAGCCTAGTGTTTGATTCAGATTGTTTACAACCAAATGCATTCAATTCTTGTTACTTTTACTAATTACTGTAGACCCCCTAGTTACTTTCCTACACTTATGGCTACTTCGGCAAGTTTGGGAGATGAGTTTGACCTATTCTCTGTGGGATTGACCCCAACCTAGTTGGGTTACTATAATTTAACAGCGACCGTATTGTGATATCAAATTTTGGTATCATAGCTGGGGAATATAGTTGTGGAGTTATTAATTGAAGTTTTTAAAGTTTTTGGGTTTTACTTTTCTGTTCTTATTAGGGCATATGCTGGTGTATGCCTAGCACTAGGAGTCAAGGCAATCCCTTACTCCCACTTGATCATGAGCCAGAGAGAATCCTACAACCAAATCATAGGATTACAAAATATGCACGTGAAGGTCATGTTAAGGGGCTTTAGGACAATCCTACTAGCTTGCCTCCTCCTCCTCCTAGAATAGTTTAGGTGATGATTAATCAAACCACTAATCAATTATTTGCAGAAGTAAATATTGCTTTTTCAAGAAGGGATGCGAATGTCCATCATATAGCTTAGGAGGCAGAGCTGGTGAGGCAGAGACAAGGAGTAGATTGTAGGGCAAAACTTGATGGAAATTGAGATAGAGGTAGAAGGGTTAGAGCTTAAGTAATCCTGTCCTATTAGTACTGGCCACCATATAATGATACAGTGAAGGACTTGGGATATGTTGGGCTTATTGAGATAGGAGTTATCATTCCTCCTGTATTGGGTGTGATGTTCGACATTACTAGTGCTATGATCTAGCTGTTGAATCTATAAGGTATGTTTGCTTTTTGATGATAATACAAATATGCACATCATTAATTTTATTTAGAGTTTTCACTTCATACACCATACCAGGGATAGATTAGGATGTGTTATGACTCAATTTGTTCCTTTTCTCTCTAACTGGTGAAGCAACATTATGGTTAGGGGAACTTCCTCGTAGGTCCATTACTACTTGGAATGAAATGAGGAGGTAGTTTTTAGATCATTTTTCCCTCCATCAAGAATGCTATAGTTGAAGAACGAGATATATAATTGTAGCCAGTTGCATTTAAAATCAATCTATAAGGCATGGTTTTGATTCTAAAAAAATTGATGATGGTACCAAATCATAGAATTACGAGAAGCAAATTGCTTAAAATATTCTATCGAGCCCTTAATACCAGCTTGAATGCTATGGCAGACACTATTACTATTAGAGCATTCATGTGCCTACATCAAGAGGTAGTATCAAAGATATTAGATTTGATCTTTCTCACCAACTGAGGGTGGCATACTCAGAATGCAGAGAAAGGAATCAGCACTTGTGCCATTGGGTCTTCCAGCAATCATAGTGTTATTGATGACACAATGGCACAAGAAGGCTTTCAGCTAAGGATAGAGGTTGGATTGCTAATAAAGTAGTTTAGAATGATGAATTCTAAGAAGGTGAATGCAGTGAGCGCACAGGGTTAGTCCCCTAGATTATATGACTTTGACATGAATGAAGAGGCAAAACATCAAGATAGAGAGTTGGTGGGTTTTTAAGCTAAGGGCCAATCATTTACTTAAGATAATTAGAACTCTAGGCAAGGGAATCAAAGTCTAAATTACTATAGGGATATATATATGGATTGAGTAGAGAGAGATAGTTAGCGGAGATGTAAGGATGAGTATAAGGAGAAGGGTGGTGCATATATTCCACCAGGAAGTTGTGATAGTGAATCAAGGATGGAGGCTATATTTTCCAAGATAGTAAAGGGTTAGGAAATTTAGGAGAGTTTTCTTAAGAAGATTAAGGTAGACATTTCAGGTTTCACCTAGAAAGTAGAATTTCATGCTACTATGATCAAGCAATTATATTATAAATTCAAACAGATGTCAGCAACCTTGAATCAGCGTCAATCGGTCACCCTTTGAGTAATACAGAGCAATATCCTAAGAACGACAGTTACTGTTTGGCCATCACCATAATGGTAAGGACACCATTGATCCTTTAGTGCCTATCATTGATGAATCTAGGAATGATGTTGTTGATGTAGATGAGGTACCTAAAGTGGGACCTGAAAAGTTAGTGACTAGTGGTGAGTCATCATAGAGATCAATAGGTGTTGATAAGAAGGATAAAGAAAAGAGAAAGGTAGTCGAGCTCGTATGGAAGACCATTTGTAATACCCCGCATGTTTCTAAGCTAGGAAGTGAATAAGTACTCCTACGCATGAAATCTCCTATCATGTGATTCATACTTGAGTACATGACTTACAATGAATATCCTAGTGATAGGATAGCTTATGATGCATTAAGCATGTTCATATGAGTCACTTAAGGTAATACAAGCTAAGAGTTTTTGAATCCATTAAGTTTTAGTGTTTGATTTTACAAGGGTCATCTTTGAACAAATATAACTTGATGTTAATATGGTATTTTGGATGATTTAGACCCACCAAATTGTAGAGAATCGAATTAGCTTTCCAACGATACCAATTTTGCCTTAATCCAATACCCGAGAGAAAGTTATGCCCATTTTCGTGAGAGGCAGTAAGGATAGGCGATTGGTTAGGCGCCGCCCAACCCAAGCATACGCGATTGGTTATGCACCACCCAACTTAGGCAATCACTTGGGCGCCGCCTAAGTCAGTTCTAGGTGCCAAAAACACTCAGTTTTGAGTTATTTTAAGGGTAATTAAGTCTTTTAACACTCCTTACACATCCCTAAACATATTACAACCCTATTATCATCTCAAAGCTCATCATCCAAGAGCACTAAAAGAGAATAACAACTAGGGTTGCTTAACTAAGCTTGAAGATCCGATTTCAAGGAAATTCCTCCGTCAATCATCAAGAATCTTCCTTCTAAGGTATGCGCGATTTGATTTATGGATCCCTTTCATCCATAAAGCTAAAAAACCCTCTTTT